>NW_020799092.1:67946648-67950579 GCF_003259725.1 Athene cunicularia
GGCTGCCTGCGCGCCACCGCGGGCGGGGACCCGCTGCCACGAGGAGGGTGCCCGCCTCGGGGAGCCTGAGCTGCTGTGGCGATGGGGGTAGGAAAATACGCTCAGGGAAAGCTGTACCTTTTATCTAGGAGTTTTAAGGAGTGTGTCCTCTTCCTTCTTATTTTCATGTCCCTTAGAAATAAAACCGGAAGACAGAGAAGTTTTATGAGACTTGGGAGGCGATGGGTCTGGGTCTTCTTCACCCTTCCAGTGTGACTGCAAGGAAGGTCTTTGGCTTTCTGCCTCCACCTGTCTCATTCATCCATGGGATGTGGAGAATAAGGTTACACATTAAAGTTACCCACGGGGCTCTTCTATGTTTTCATTCATTAATATCTGAAGTAATTTAAGACCTTTGGGGGTACGAAAATGCAAAGTGTTTGTGTGTTTATGGAAAAAAGCTGGTGACATGATTTTAACATATCTGTGCTACAGCTACAGGTGTCATCCGAAATGGCCATTAGCAGAGTTTTCACATCCCACCAAGTCACCATGTAAACTGTGTCATGTAAGAGCCAAAATCCACTTCTGGCCATGACTTGGCAGAGGAGCAGGACAGGAAGGTGAGTGACTTCTGTTGAGGACAGTCTCCATGCAGGAGCTTAGTCTGTCAGAGGTGCCTGTGACAGAGCTGCCTGTCAGCTGCCCACCATGTTTTGAGCCAAAGCTTCACCAGGGTTGAGCAGACAGCTCGAGTTAAGGAACTCTTATGTGGATTTGGGGTCTCCAGCAATTTTCCAACTTGCATCTGCCAGGAGTTACAGCTGGGGGTGGCTGGCAAAACTCACTTATTCAGGGGTGCTGCACAGACCAGTGAGACTGATGACATCTTAAGGCTGCTAACATATAGGTCTCTGTCACATACAAGGTCAGTCTGAAATCAGCTCTGAGTAAGGTGTTGCTTGACAAGGTGGCTGCTGATGCTGGGGTTGCTTCAGGCCTTCTGGTTGCTGTAATCTCCCAGCAACGTGTATATTCCTGGCTCCATTTTAATTTCTATTTATTTTCATCTTCCGGAATCCATTTTCTGCAAAATGTTTCCCTACCTTATACACGTACCCAGGAGCATGAGCACTGCCCATGCTTTTGTTGAACCTTCTCGTCAGCCCTGCACTCTCCCTTCTCTCAGCTGTACATTGGCTGGGTTTGAGGAACGTACATACTTCACTTCTCCTGCTGTATGAGTCAGATAACCACCCCAAGCACAAAGGGCTGCATGAGTGACACCAGAAATACTGAGCCTGCCATGTGTGATGCCAGACAGCAACTTGAAGGTGTTAAAATCCTCTCTCACACCCAGCCTGGCCTTTTTCTTTAAACCCTCTGCTTTTGTGCAGCCACCTTCTCTCCACAGCTTCTCAGGTAAAAATATTGGAAAACTCTTAAATAAAATCTACTGTCACTTCAGTTACTAGACACAATGGGATATCTATGACAGAATATTATCTGCCAGTATATCACTATGGAGGATGGTAAAACTCTGCACCCTCACAGCACCAGCAGATCTGATGGGGAGCTGATGAGCTGGATTCTGAGCTCATAAGATAGTAGTTATCCCTAACACAGGAAAACAGTGTACAGGACAACGTTATTAAATTCAGATGTAAAGATCCTATCAAGATTTTAGCAAAAGAGATACAGCAAATATTATCAAGTTCAGTAAAAGAAGCCAAATGATTATGAAACAGAAATACTTTTCCAATAACATGAGAAGGGGATCAAGTTATACTGTATGCAAAAAAAAAAAAAAAAAAAAAAAAGAAAAGCATACCAGCGGAACTGCATGCTGACTTGTGGGAAATGATTAAAAAAAAAAAAAAGAAGTCACAATTTCTGGGGAACAGGATGAAGTTGAATGGTATGCAGTCAGCAGTACTAGTTTCCACAGTAGGCTTTTCTGGAGAAAATTGAATGTTTTAAGAAACCTCTAGCTTTGAGTTGAAAGATGGAAGTTTAAAAAGTTAGATCTCCATTAGTAAGTTTTAAATACATTTAGAATAATACCAGACCCCCCCAAAGGCCTCCTTGGATTAAAAAGTTTTCCAGAAAATCTGTATGGGTAGGTAGAAGCATGAACTGACCCTTCAGAGTTGGTGGTGGCACAGTCCTCCCTGCCTCCCTGTCCTCTGCCACTGGCCACGCTAAGTTATAGGTGGTCTTCGCCCTTTACTGGCTAGGAAGAAACCTTAAATACCAGTGAGGGCACAACTTATTTCCAGCAGGGAGAGCTAGAACTCACACTGGGAGCCTCAGGGCAAGGAACTGCTGGGAGATGTGGCTCTTGGGCACTTACTTGGTGGGCTTAAACAGAAGAAAAGCCTGCTCTAAAATTTGTTTCCTCACAGAGAAAATAAAGAGAGGAAAGCAGAGAAGCTGGTTGTCTCCCTCTAGAAAGAGAAAATATCTGCCGTTTGGCTTGGTTTGGGGGGAATGGGTGTAGCTTGCTGACATGCTCAGCCAAGGAGTTTCTGCATGGGCATGCTCCTGCCTTTGGTCTGTTCCTGCCAGACACGGGGGCACCACAGGCAGATGAGCTGTCCCGCGTGGGGGAACAGGTCTTACCGTGCTCAGCCACTCCGCAGTGATGGGAGAGCATACGGCTGGGCCAATGGCAGGATGGTTCTGCCTTCAACACTAGTAAAGCCAGTGTGCTTTGTACTGCTGCTGCATGTAGTGACTTCCAAAGGACCTCAGAAGAAGGAAGTGATGTATAACAGGCAGCTAGGAGGTAAATGGCTCATACAGGCTGGGGAGTGATGGTAACACAAACAGGGAACATCTTGCGCTCTCAGCCTTGCAGTGATGAGCGGTAAGAATTCAGATGAGGACATTTTACACTGCAGTGCTGTGCAATGAAGAGGGCATATTCCCATTCCTTTCCAGTCAGTTGTCTTAGTACTGTTCGTCTGATATTTGGTTTATGATAGTTTAAGATAGGTAGCTGTTTTATGGCTTGGATTCAATACCTTGCATTTTTTTCCAAGTGCTCATAGAGCCACATGTCACATAACTAAATCCATTCATTAAGAGAGACAGTGTTAATAAAGTAACCTTGATATTATTGGAATCTTTGCAGGCAGGCAGACAGCTAGCCAACTACAAAGAGCTAGCTACAAATGTGTACGCTGAACTCAGAACTGGATTGCAGCTCGTTGGCATTAATTGAAGCACAGTATCCTAAGGGTGGCCTTAGTTTCAGAGGAACACTCAGTGTAGGGAGGTTTACTGTGCACAGATGAAAGGCCCAGGACACATCTGACTGTTGTGGCACACAGGATGCCTGATTCCAGGATTTTCCAGTGTTTCCCACAGGTAACCAGAATGAATATCTGTGCAGCACCTGACCCTGGCTGGCCCCCATTCTGTCAAAAAATCTTTAGGGAAGTGACAGGCATTTCTTCAGGGTAGTATCTCTCTGTTCTCCCTTCGCTTTCTGCTGATCCTGATGCCCATTTATCTTGGGTGAAGTGTGATGACTGTCTTGTTACTGGGCTTTAATATTTTTCCTGTTTGTAGTGGAGCCAGAAGAATTCCCTTGTGTCATCTCAGTACAGCTAATGCTTAAAAAATTGAGAAGTACACTGGACATCAGTGCCTGGAAAAATACGAGAATGCTATCCTGGGGCACGCACACTATCTACCTTAGCCTATTTTAAACACAAATTCAAAGGATCTGAAACTAAAGGCCACATTTGTTTCTTTAATTGAAGAGTTATGCATTTTACATGGATATTTCTGCATCTAACTTAGATGCCTAAAATAAGTTTGTGATTACAGCCTTCTAGGTTTCTATTTCCTCTTGTTAAACTACTTTTTTTCAGCAGGTTCCACCTTGTATTAACATATTCCCAGTTAAAACTGGCTATAGTAATTATCCTTCCCCCCCCCCCCC
>NW_020799092.1:67950629-67954500 GCF_003259725.1 Athene cunicularia
CCCCCCCCCCCTTAATTATAGTCTTTGAGGCCTGCTTATGGGTTACAGCAATCATGACAGATACCTTTTACCAATATTTATTCATTTAAAAATTAATAACTGCTAAGTCTGTAAACAAAAATTGCAAGATTCCTTATAGGATTTAGCTTTCACATGCTAGAGGGGAACCATGGGCCCCTGTCTCTGCCATGCTTCCCACCCTCAAATTAGGTCCACCCTGTTGTAGTGTCCTTCAGAACTATAATTTTACCTATCCCTGTAATGTTAATTAATATTTTCATCATCACCAGTACAGCAACTGCCACTTACGCACCTGGAGGAGGATCAGCATCTCCAGGCTATCCTCTGGACTTAATCCTGGGGAGACAATCAGGCTTCTCACTAGTGCATCCAGACCAAGGCCTGATCCTGTGGTATGATTTCTTTTAGTAGTGCTTGGTAGATTATTTTCAGACATGAATTTGTCTAATTGTTCTTTGAATCATGTAACCTTTTGAAACCTATGGCATCTTGCAATTGGTTCCACAGCCTAATTATGCACTGCATAGAAAAGTTTCTCTTTTGTTTGGTACCTGAGAATTTGATTTTATGCCTTCTAGGTTTCATATTATTAGAGATAGCACATAACCATTCCCCATTTGTCTTTCCCATGGACTCATGATTTTCTCTCTCTGCCATAAACCTGTTTTTCACAGGCTAAAAGCCCAAGCACTCATTCTTTGTACAGAAACCATCCCATTGCTTCTTCACCATGTTAAATTTAATCTTCATATTTTTTCTAGGTCTGCTATACCAAAGCCATTGACAGAACCTGTACATTGTATTCCAAGGGGTGCAGCATGGATTTATAGTTGCATACTGATGTTTTCTATATTCATCTCCTGCCCTTAACTAATAATGCCTTTTCACTTAAATAATATATCACTTGGACTCACTTTCCCCTTGGAGAGAGAAGTATGTTTGATCCACAGATTGTTAAGTCTCATGCTACCCAAAGATTTAGGAAGAGTTGTGACAATAGATGATAGAGAAGAGGTACCTTCAACACACAGTTTTGCTACACAAAAGTCAATGAATTCAAACACAAGAACAGAAAAAAATTTGCCCCTCGCTGGCTAGTTATGTTTAATCTTATTTGAGGAACTTTGCTTGCATGCTATTCAAATACATCCTTAGAAAAAGGATGATAGTAGTATGTACTGCTCCCTACCTGAAACTACTGCCATGGTGCTTTCCAAGCAGTTTCCACTGCAGCGCAAGGAATGCCACAGCCTTTTAGAGGCGTCACATCTCTTGTACAATGTTTGTGAAGTTCTGTACAATGTTTTTGCCAACAGCAACTACAAATGTTCCTTCCCAAAAGGAATGACTAAACCACACATTTCTGGTTAATCCACTTCAAGACATCCAGATTCACTCTTGATCTCCTCCTCTCTATAATACCTTTGGCCCTGTGCAGTGCACTGAGTTTGTGGTACCAGTAATGCAGTCTAGATCTTCATAAAATTAGGTTCTTCTGTACTATTGATCTTTAGCCTTTCTATAGGTCTCCTTAAAACACTTTATATTCTTGCAATTCTTTCCAGAATAATCTAAACCCCAGCTGCTGGTTTCCAGACTGTTCATTGCATGGGAGACCCACATTGTTCCTGAGCAGGTGTTGTGAATGCTAAAAGTTCACATGGGTTAGGGGAAGCCTGAGCACAGTCATGGAGAACTCTGTGGCCTCTCAGTTGCTCCAGAGCAGCAGCAGTCACCTAATATGGATGCTAGCCCAGCTGCTGGCCACTACTTGCCACCACCTGTGATCAGAGGATCTTCTCTCCAGCACCCAGAACAAACAGAGGGAAATAGAGGCATGTATGAGTAGACTAGAGCTTTTTATTTGCACCTCACAACCCTTGTGCAGGGAAAGAAAAAAGGGACACCACTGCAGTATTACACAATTTCCACCTTGCAGCTGAAATCTGCAGCACTTCTGTTACCACTGCTAGCTGAACCTTCACCAGTACCACTACCTAAACATGTCAAGTGGCAGGAGCCAAGAGGTGCCAGAGTTGATGCAATGCAACTTCCCCTTTGCCTGTAGACAGGTGGAAAGGAATGACATGGTTTGGTGACAGATGAAAGAAAGGTGGAAAAAAGGGAGAAAGAAGAAAATGAAAACATATTGAGAGCAGAAGGAACTGTGTGCAAAAGAAACATTATAGAGGGAGGAAGTGAAAGGTGAATGGGTTTTGTTTTTGCTGAAAGGAAGCAATAGATTGAGGGACAGGAGAAGCAGTAGCTGAGAAGGGTAGTGATATGCATAACAAAATAAGGCTGACCCCGATAGCCCTTGGGGTCACAGTGGAAAGTTTGGGAATGGTGGAAACTATTTCTTTAGGTGATGATTTATGGGGTTTGCTGTTGGGTGTAGCAGCAGTTGCAGAGTCCTTGGCTTTTCCCAAACATAATGGAAGATGAAACTTCAGAAGACATTGGTGGCAACTCTCACATTGTTGATACTGGTGGTGGGGGTACTGAGGGCTGCAGCTGTAGTAGTGCTCGTTCTTCTCCTCCTTCTTTCTACCTCTCTTTACCTGGGTGTTAGGGGAGAAGAAAATACAGAGAAACAGATAGGAGCAGTTTCTTGTTCAGTGAGAGCGCCTGGCCTACAGAGCAAACCAAAGAGGGTGAAGCCAGTTCTTTTCTACAGCTGGCCACTATCACAGATGGACCTTCAGTTTACCCCAGTACACCCACTGTCAGAGCCCTCAGGGCCTCACCCAGCTCCAGGGAGTCTGGCTGGCTGGTTCAAGTTCAGCCTCTTCACTGGTAAGAGCTGTTGCAAAGCAAATGAAAAGAGGGGGCCTGCCCCTTTGCGTCAGGTTTGTGTGTGTGTGGCGGTGGTTTTTGTAGTGGGGAGGGGGCTGCAGCAGTGGCCCCTGTGAGAAGCTTCTTGAAACTCCTCCAGCTCCAAGTTGGACCCACCTCTGGCCAAGGCCTAGACAATTAGCGATGGCGGCTGCGCCTCTGTGATAACGTATTTAAGAAGGGGAAAATGAGAGGAGGAGTGGGAGTTGTGAGGGAGATACCTCTTCAAACACTGAGGTGAGTGGAAGAAAGGAGAAGGGAGAGTGCAAGAGGTGTGGCAGAGCAGAGACTCCCCTGCAGCCCATGGTGAGAGGGCAGGCTGTGCCCCTGCAGCCCATGGAGGTCCACGGTCGAGCAGATGCTGACCTGAAGCCAGTGGAGGACACCACGCCAGAGCAGGTGGCTGCACCCAAGGAAGTCTGGGACTCTGAGAGACCCACACTGGAGGAGTTTGTCGCTGGGAGGATTGCAACATGTGGGAGGGACCCATGCTGGAGCAGTTCATGAAGAGCTGCAGCCCATGTGTTGGAAGTGTGGGAAAAGCAGAACAGTGAAAAATCTGCAAAGCACACATTTCCTTAACACATGATGCCCAGAACAAACACAGGACAGGATGGAGAGACAGTGATTTGTGTTGCCGTGGCACCAAGGAAGAATGCGAAGTGGAGGCCATGTGGTCCCATTCTTCCACTTTTCTCAAGGAACATTTGACATGACTATGCAGATTTATCTCCTGCTCTTCCCCTTCTCCAAGGACTGTTTTGCAGTACTCTGTGGACCTTATCTCTCATTCTTCCTCTTTTCTCACAAAACCAGCACATACCTTGCACGAAGGAATGTCCTGTGTCGTCACTCAAAAAATAAGGCTTGACCACAGTTCCACCCACTCACACATACATAGTTAGATAAATACTACCCCGAGTTTGTATCTAACTCACGAGGGACAATATTCCAATACCAATTCGGAGGGACAGATCGACAGGTCTGTGCTTCTCACCCCTCCCCCCCCCCCCCC
>NW_020799092.1:67954550-67957809 GCF_003259725.1 Athene cunicularia
TACAGAGGCCGCGGCCAACACCAGCGCAAGCGGGCAGCTTTTCGGCCTGCCCATTTCCACGCCAGAAGCTGGTGGAGTTCTTTAAGCTGCTGCAGGAGTTCCTTCAGGTCCTGTGGGGGAAAAAGCCTCCAGCAGCAGCATGAGCAGGAGCCAGCTGAAGCCGCAGTAGCGCACCACGACCATCTCCTGCTGGGGCACTGCCTGCTGATCCAAAGGCAGCCTCAGTGTCAAAGGCCTGCTCGGTCCTGGCAACGCACACAGACGCTCCAGTTGAGCATTCTGTTTGTTCAAATAAAGTTGCCAAGTTTCACAGCTCGCCATGCTGCAGTCCAGTTGAGTCTCCTGCGCAAGGCAAGGATTCCATGCCCGGCACCTGCAAAATGAGGCTGCAGGCAGCCGGGTGGGGCACAAAGGGAGAGAGTCACCCCAGAGGACTGGTCAGAGGGGGAGGGGGAGGGGGTGGTGAAAGAGGGGGTTGAAAGGTCTCGGGCACAGCAGTTGGAAACGCAAAGTGTCTTTGCCGGCTACTGGTGGGATCCTTGTGTGTGTGCACAATGCACCAGAGAACTTGAAACTGGACTCTGTCATGGCACAGGAGATACAGATCTGGAAAGACCCGCGGTTTGCAGCGACGACTGGGTAAGGAGCTTATCATGCAGACACTCTTTTACAGTGTCCCAAACACCACACATTTTCAAGAACTGTTTCACCTGTAAATAAATTCTCTGGTGTCTACAGTATTAGTCATGCATTGTCAACAACGGCTGCTCAAGAGCCGTGTAGCACCTGGATGCTGGTACGTTGATGCTAATGAGCACAAACTGCGCTTTGCACTGAACTCTGCTGTTAGGAAGTGTGGCTTGGCCACAGTCCCACCCACTCCCACATACACACTTGGCTAAATACTACCCCGAGATGTATCTAACTCGGAGGGATGAAAATCCGACCCCACATCGGAGGCACAGACCGACGGGTCTGTGCTCCCCGCACCCCCGCCCCAGAAAGGATGCCTTTTGGTAAGGTTTGGGCCCTCAGCTATGCCAAGTGATTACCCAGGAACTCTGTGTGTGTGATTGCAATTGGTGTTTTTTGTGTGTAGTGCTGCACAGCCAACCTGCAGTTTATGCATTTATCGTAGGCAATCTCAAAGCATCTGTAGATGTTTGTGATGGTTTGACTCTGGCTAAATGCCAGGTATCCACCAAGTCGCTCTATCGCTTCCCCCCCCACACCTTTCCCCTTGTTTTCTCAACAGGGTAAAGAGGGTAAAGAAGATAAACTAACCCTTGTGGGTGAAACAAAAGCAGTTTTAATATAAGCAAAGTGAAGCAAAGGTCCGCGCGTGGAAGCAAAAGAAAACAGATTTATTCTCTACTTCCCATGGACAGGTGATGTTGGGCCTTCTCAGGACGCAGGGCTCCAATACGCGTAGTGGTTGCCTCGGAGGACCAAGGGTGACCCCACCCCCTTCCTCCTTTCTCCCAGCTTTATACTGAGCAGACGTCACATGGTCTGGAATATCCCTTTGGTCAGTTCGGGTCAGCTGTCCTGGCTGTGTCCCCTCCCAAGATCTTGCCCACCCATCCCACTGGGGAAAATATCAGAAAGAGCCTTGGTGCTGTGTAAGCACTGCTCAGCAATAGCCACAACACCAGGGTGCTATCAACACCCTGCCAGCTCCCAGCATAAACCACAGCACCGTGATGGCTGCTATAGTGGAAAACCAATTCCAGTTCAGCCAGACCCAGTACAGACTCCATCCCTTATTCCATACCATTTACGTTATGCGCAGGTTCCACATAATATTAATTTATCCATTCCATAAGCTTTCTTCACTCCTTCAGATGTTCAGTGACTTGGCTTCTATCTGTCAAGATAGACGTTCAGGACAGAAGTATGCTTGACTGTTGGACTCCAGCACTGGCTAGGTTTGCGTCGTCATTGCACATATCTGGTTCACTCTTGGTTGTTCCTACTTCCTCCATCACTTCATGCAACATACAACTCATCCCACAGATTACTTTCCCCCCAAGGTTAAATGTTCTTGAGGCACACACTGAGTAGTCCCATCCTCCCGCATTACCCACCAAGTACATCCAGGTCTCTGAGCAAAGACAATCCCACGAGTGGGCTTGACTTTTCCCAAGGGAGGAGCAATCCACACTGCCTTCCCCAGCCATTTCCCTGTGTGTACTACAGGGACCTTATCTCCTCCCACAATATGAAGGGGGTTTGTTTGGGCAGGACCAGGACGGTTAACAGATCCTCTGGTATTAATTAGCCAAGTGGTTTCTGCTAAATTTATATCCCAGTGCTTCCATCCCCCATTGTCCAATGCTCTCAACATAGTCTTCAGTAGTCCATTATATCTTTCAACCTTTCCAGATGCTTGTGGGTAATAAGGGATGTCATACACCCACTCAATGCCATGTTTCTTTGCCCAGGAATTTATAAGATTATTTCAAAAATGGGTCCCGTTGTCTGATTCGATTCTTTCAGGAGTATCATGCTGCCATAAAATTTGCCTTTCAAGACCCAAGATGGTATTTCGGGCAGTGGCATGATTTACAGGGTATGTTTCAAGCCAACCCGTAGCTGCTTCTACCATGGTGAGTATGTAGCACTTGCCTTGGCGTGTTCATGGCAGTGGTCCAATATAGTCAATCTGCCAGGCCTCACCATATTGAAAACTCAGCCATCGTCCTCTGTTCCAGGGAGACTTCACTCGTGTGGCTCGCTTGATTGCAGCACATGTTTCACATTCGTGAGTGACCTGTGAGATGGCCTCCATGGTCAGGTCCACCCCTCGATCACGAGCCCATCTGTATATTGCATCTCTGCCAAGATGCCCTGATGTTTCATGGGCCCATCGAGCTACAAACAGCTCACACTTATGCTCCCAGTCCAGGTCCAGCCGAGCTACTTCAATTTTGGCAGCTTTGTCTGCTTGCTCATTGTTTTGATGTGCTTCAGTGGCACGCTGTGCAAGGTTTAATTCTTGCCGGGATGAGAGCGCACGTGGCCGTTTCCCCTCCCCCACCTGCGCTGGTTGGGCTGGAAGTTAAACACAGACCCCGGCTAAAATAACAAGAAATTTAATACAACAGAGTGATAGAACAATCTGAAAAACAACAGTATCAATGGTAATAACAATAAACGTCAATAACAGTGAACAAGACAAAAAGATATACAGAGAAATACCGCTAAATGATCACAGAGCAAACCCGCCGCGTGTATGGCAAAAACCAACACCAGAAGC
>NW_020799092.1:67957859-67974775 GCF_003259725.1 Athene cunicularia
GCCTGACTCGGGCACATGAGCATCTACATGACGTACCTTCAGAGCCACGTTTTCCACTCGGGCAGCGATGTCCTGCCACAATGCAGCAGCCCAGATGGGTTTACCTCTGCGCTGCCAATTGGTCTTCCACTCCTGTAGCCACCCCCACAGGGCATTAGCCACCATCCAGGAGTCCGTGTAGAGATATAGTACTGGCCACTTCTCCCGTTCAGCAATCTTTAGGGCTAGTTGGATCGCTTTTACTTCTGCAAACTGACTTGACTCTCCTTCTCCTTCAGTGGCCTCAACGACTTGTCTTGTGGGACTCCACACAGCAGCTTTCCACTTCCGATGGCTTCCTACCACACGACAGGATCCATCAGTAAAGAGAGCATAACGCCTCTCATCTTCTGGTAACTTGTTTTATGGCGGTGCCTCTTGGGCATGAACCACCTCCTACCTTCTGGCCAGTCCATGATCTCTTCCAGAATCCCTGGATGGTTGGGTTTCCTCAGTCGAGTCCGTTGCGTGATTAACGCTACCCATTTACTCCAGGTAGCACTGGTTGCATGGTGTGTGGAAGGGATGCTTCCTTTGAACATCCAATGTAATACAGGTAACTGTGGTGCCAAGAGGAGATGTGCTTCTGTACCAACAACTTCTGAAGCAGCTCGAATCCCCTCATATGCTGCCAGTATCTCCTTTTCAGTCGGAGTGTAGTGGGCTTCTGATCCTCGATATCCCCGGCTCCAAAATCCTAATGGTCGACCTCGAGTTTCACCTGGTATCTTCTGCTGGAGGCTCCATGTGAGTCCATGCTCCCCAGTTGATGTGTAAAGTATATTTTGCACAGCTGGTCCTGTCCGAACAGGCCCAAGAGCTACTGCCCGAGCTATCTCTTGTTTGATGTGCTCAAGGGCTTGTTGCTGCTCAGGACCCCACTGAAAATTGTTCTTCTTTTGGGTCACTTGATAGAGAGGGCTTACAAGCTGACACCTGGAATATGCATCCTCCAAAATCCCACAAGTTCTAGGAAAGCTTGTGTTTCCTTCTTGTTGGTCGGTGGAGACATAGTTGCTATCTTGTTGACAACATCCAATGGCACATGACGGCGTCCATCTTGCCATTTTATTCCCAAGAACTGAATTTCTTGTGCTGGTCCCTTGACCTTGCTTTTCTTTATGACAAACCCAGCTCTCAGAAGAATCTCAATTACTCTTTGTCCTTCCTTGAACACTTCTTCTGCCTCATTGCCCCACACAATAATGTCATCAATGTATTATAGATGTTCAGGGGCATCACCCTTTTCCAGTGCAGTTTGAATTAGTCTATGACAAATAGTGGGGCTGTGCTTCCACCCCTGGGGCAGTCGATTCCAGGTATACTGGACACCCCTCCACGTGAAAGCAAACTGTGGCCTTCACTCTTCTGCCAAAGGAATTGAAAGGAATGCATTGGCAATGTTGATTGTGGTGTACCACTTGGTTGCCTTTGACTCCAGTTCATATTGGAGCTCTAACATATATGGTACAGCAGCACACAGTGGTGGCGTCACTTCATTCAGGCCATGATAGTCTACTGTTAATCTCCACCCTCCGTCAGACTTTCGCACTGGCCATATTGGGCTATTAAAAGTCGAATGTATCTTACCGATGACACCTTGGCTCTCCAGTTGATAAATCAATTCTTGGATGGGAGCCAGAGAGTCTCAGTTTGTACGATACTGCCGTCAGTGCACGGTCCTCATAGCAATTGGCACCTGTTGTTCTTCAACTTGCAACAGTCCCACAACAAAAGGATCTTCTGAGAGGCCAGGCAGATTAGACAGCTGTTTGACCTGCTCTGTGTTCACACTGGCCACACCAAAAGCCCATCGGTATCCTTTTGGGTCTTTGAAGTATCCCCTCTTGAGATAGTCAATGCCCAAGATGCAAGGGGCTTCTGGGCCAGTTACAATGGGATGTTTTTCCCACTTGTCCCCAGTCAAGCTAAGCTCGGCCTCCAGTACTGATAGTTCTTGACAGCCCCCTGTCACTCCTGAGATCCAGATAGTTTCTGCCCCTCTGTAACTTGATGGCATTAGTGTACACTGTGCCCCGGTGTCAATTAAAGCCTGGTACTTCTGTGGATTTGATGTGCCAGGCCATTGAATCCACACTGTCCAATACACCCGATCATCCCTTTCCTCCTCCTGGCTGGAGGCAGGGGCCCTCTATTCCTGTTCTTGGTCGGAGTATTCACTGTCTGACTCTTGCCGTGCCAGGCCAGAGGTTCCTTCTTCAGGGTCAAGGGAGGTGATCTCAGTCTTCCTGTATCTGGGAGATCGCTGGTTACTTTCTTGTGGTTTTACACCAGCTACATTAACAACCTTCTTGGATGTCTTCTTCTTGGCAGGGGTCTTTCCTCGCAATTCATGTACACGTGCTTCCAACTTAAAGGTGGGTTGACCATCCCACTTCCTCATGTCCTCCCCCTGGTCACGCAGGAAGAACCAGAGTTCGCCACGTGTCATGCGCCTTGGCTTCCCTTTCCCCCTGACTGGGACAGAAGAGAAATGATTTCTTGGGGAGCTCCTAACATCCAAGGCACTCGCCCGTAGAGATGAGGAGGTACCAAGACTCTCTTCAAAGTTCTGAAGCCAGGAAGAGACTGCCTCCACAGTTGGCGTACATCTTAGTCCTTCTCCTGCATCCATTTCTGGGTAGTACATCGCGGCCAAGCCGGCAGAATACAAGGATGGCGCACCTTTAATCACCTTCCTCCACATGGCCCGTGTGCATGGGACATCCTCTGGACTTTTAGGGGCTTCATCATTATCTGGATTACCATAGATGACTTCCATCACTGCTAATTCTCTCAGGTACTGGACACCTTCATCTGCAGTAGTCCACTTCCCTGGGGTGTTGTCCATAAGATCTTCCTTAAAAGGATACCTTGCTTTAACGCTTGAAAGGAGCCGTCTCCACAGACTGCAAATTGCTGTCTCTTTTCCAATTCCCCTTTCAATTCCTCGATTTCTAGCAAGGGAACCCAGCTGTTGGGCTTCCTTACCTTCCAGTTGCTGAGCATCTGCCCCATTATCCCAGCATCGCAGCAGCCAGGCAGCGATCCGCTCACCCGGCTGGCGGCAATAGTCTTTCCGCAGATCTCGCAGTTCTGATGACGTCAGGGACCGGGTAGTTTCTGCCTCCTGTTTCAGCTCTGTTATTTCCTCTTCTGATCCCTTTGCTGAAGGACCAGCTTCTTCCTCTTCTTTCTCCTCCCTTATTAATCGAGGGTATGGGCCTGTTGTTCTCCTTGTCCATTGTTTCTTTTTTACTACTGGGGCAATCTCTGTTGCTGTTGTTATTGTTTGAGTTCCCATGTCAACCACAGTCCTTTGAGAGTGCTGAACTGCAGCTCGGTAAGCACAGGCCAGGCCCCAGTAAAGTGCTAGAAGTTGCTGATTCTCATTGGGATAGGCAAGACACCCCTCTATCAGGTGATGTGTCAATTTTGTGGGGTTGCTTGCCTATTCAGGGGTGAGATCCCAGGCTACAGGAGGTGATAACCATCCTAGGAATCTGCCCAATTCCTTCCACTCTCCCTGCCACCCAGGAACAGGCCGCCTCAGAGCACATTTTGGCACCGATTCACTCAAAATTTGCGTTCTCTTACACCAAAAGCATACCGAGCTCCACACAACCCACAACAGGCGAACAGCATTAATAAAGAGTATCAATGAGCTAAGATAAGGATGACTAAGTACCTCGGGAGCCTGCAAAATAAAACCACTCATGATGTTCCCTATTCCTTGCAGCATGTTCCTGAGCTTAACAAAAATAAAGATAAGTAGTGCAATAAACAAGCCCGTGACCAGCACAAGAGCTTGTTGCTTAATAACTACTATAGCTACAGCACATTTAATATAAAACTGCCGTTGTTTTGCCCCACGTTGGGCGCCAGAATAGACTGTGATGGTTTGACTCTGGCAAAACGCCAGGTATCCACCAAGTCGCTCTATCGCTCCCCCCCCACACCTTTCCCCTTGTTTTCTCAACAGGGTAAAGAGGGGAAAGAAGATAAACTAACCCTTGTGGGTGAAACAAAAGCAGTTTTAATATAAGCAAAGTGAAGCAAAGGTCCGCGCGCAGAAGCAAAAGCAAACAGATTTATTCTCTACTTCCCATGGACAGGCGATGTCGGGCCTTCTCAGGACGCAGGGCTCCAAAACGCGTAGTGGTTACCTTGGAGGACCAAGGGTGACCCCACCCCCTTCCTCCTTTCTCCCAGCTTTATACTGAGCAGACGTCACATGGTCTGGAATATCCCTTTGGTCAGTTTGGGTCAGCTGTCCTGGCTGTGTCCCCTCCTAAGATCTTGCCCCCCCATCCCACTGGGGAAAATATCAGAAAGAGCCTTGGTGCTGTGTAAGTACTGCTCAGCAGTAGCCACAACATCAGGGTGCTATCAACACCCTGCCAGCTCCCAGCATAAACCACAGCACCATGAGGGCTGCTATAGTGGAAAACCAATTCCAGTTCAGCCAGACCCAGTACAATGTTGCATAAGAATAAACCATACTGTTCATGAATCTGACTGCTTCTCTTGAATGCACCTGGACCCACAGTATACGGGCTGTTCATGCATCTAGTGTCAGGCCTATAGTTATGGCCATAATTGGGATACCTATGAAGAGAGAAGTCCAGCCACCCCTAACACCTCTAATCTCTGAGAACTGGCTAGAATGCAAGGGGATTAATCTCTTACCGAATTGATTCATTACCTTAAATGCAACAGCATGGAAAGGACTCGTGTCAGAGAAAGATCATGGAGGACTGTCTCTCCTGAGAGGGACCCCGTGCTGGAGCAGGAGAAGAGTGCAAGAAATCCTCCCCCTGAGAGAAAGGAGTAGCAGAGACAACATGAGAAGAACTGACTGCAACCCCCATCCCCTGTCCTCCTGCATGGTTGAGGGGAGGAGGTAGAGAAACTGGGAGTGAAGCTGAGCCTGGAAGAAGGCAGGGGTGGGGTGAAGGTGGTTTTAGGATGTGGATGTATTTCTCACTGTCCTACTCTGATTAGAATATTAAGTGGTGGTGGTGGTATTTAAATTAAATTGTTGTTCTTTTTCTTCCCCTAATATCTGTCTTTTGCCCGTGACCATAATGAGTGAGTCATCCCTCCCTATCCTTATCTCAATTGCCGAGCCTTTTGTTTTATTTTCTCCTCCCCATCCCTGAGGGGGAAAGAGTGAGAAAGCAGCTGCATCTTGGTCAGTTTCCCTCTGGCTTTAAACTACAACACTCTTCTTCTCTTGGGAGCTGCTTTTGAGGTAATGCTCTTTTGCCTGGTGCTGCTTGCACTACTTCAGAGCTGTGTAGTGTCTGCGCCTCCTCTTAGACCTTCTTGTTCTGACCTGGACCTAGACTCCTTGGCTTGACTCCCTGTCTTGGCCTCAGACCTGCTTCATCATGACAGACGTCCTGGCTGATCGATGGCCTGAGGCTGACTCTGATCACTGTCTCCAGACCTGCTCCTGATCCAGGCTCATCAGCTCAACTTCCCAACACCTTGTCGGTGAGGCAGTGCTCCTGCCTGTATCACTGTCATCCTCAGCTCCTGGCCTCCATGCCTTCCCTGGTGGACCAGCCTGACCGTGCTGCCCTTGGCACCATTCCTCTGGTCTTACAGAGCTCTGTGTTTCAAATGCAGCAACTATTAGACATGTGAAGTATATTTTCATGTCAGCTGAGCTTGGGCAGGAAGAAAGTTTTTTGTCCTGAAATTTTTTTCAAAATGTCAAAAATATTTTATCATTACATAGATATCAGAATTTTCAGAAGAGTTATTTTGGTGATAAATTCAAAGGCTCAGGGCTTGCATCACTTTTGGGAGACCATGGCTCATGTTTTCCTACTAGTGCATGATTAGCCAGCTCTATAAAATTCAGTAGTGCCAACAAATTATACTAAAGGAATCCTGCACTGTGTTAGGCATGGTTTGAGATGACTGGCTTGAAGAGTGATATTGGGAGAGTTAGAAGTCAAACATGGATGTGCCAGATAACCAGTAGCTCTAGTCTAGACTAGAGCTGTATTTCCAAACGCTTCCCCAGTGAAAACTCTTTTGCCTAGTTTTTCTAGGTTCTTTCACCTTTAGTATCAGCACGACATACCACCGAAACTAATGCCTTTTTTACCAGCCATAACTAAATAGTGCATTTCTGTATCAGAACTTGGAGATGCTGTTCGAGGGGAAGTAACTAAGGATTTGACCACAAATATGAAGTGGTGAGTGACCTAGGAAAGCTAATGTACTGGAAGATAGTCCACGAGGAGAGACAAGAGAAGGCTGCATAGGAGTTGAACTGATTTAGCAATGACCAATTTTTTTTCTACATATCTCTCTGCTTCTGCTCTGGATATCACATAACCGATGGTGGTTAAAGAGACTGACTGAAGGAAAGGATCAGTTTTGACTGAAAACATATCTATACCTGTGATAGAATTCATTTCACTTCAGTTGGGACTCCCAGAGGGCTCCCATCTAAACTAGTCATAATTTTTTTTCTGAAATCAGTGGAGATAAATGGATGAACTGCCCACATCCACCCTGACAGCTAGCCCTCATCAGACACTTTAGCAATTTAAAATGTGTCTTATTTAGTTTGCCATCAGGTGAACCATTTCCTTGCATTCTACTTGTCTTCCTCTGCTCATTTTCTAATCCCTGTCTAATCCTTCCACTTTTCTATAATTGACCAATTCTCCATCTTCAAGTGTGTTTTAACATCTCCTGGCACAACAGCTGAAATGCCTGCCACCAGGGAAAGCCATTCTATACTCTTTGCCTTGGTGAGATAGACTGTAGATTGATAATTTTTTCCTCCAAACTCCATGCAAATACAGATTATATCTGGCAACCATTTTCAGCAAGGGTTCAACTCTTCATTCTTGATAATTTTGACATCAGTCCTGGAGTCTCTGCTTTTCCGTTTTCTCTATTGTTTCTTTCCTGATTTATTTTTCCTTTGCTATTGTAATGGCATGTACATATCAAGATCTGTATATTATCATATTCACTTTGTAACTAAATTGTTCAGTTCTATAACCACTGTGGAACAAAACAGGAAAAACGGCAAGCAAAGCAAACCTGTATTGTAACATATTAGTCACTGGGAGGAAGCAGTGCTTTTGGAAATACCGATTCATTTTGGCAGGAAGCTAACGAGCAGGAATTTCAGTGATTCAGCTTTCAGTCAGGGAGGAACGATCAGGAAGAATTTGGATCAGGAAGAAGTTAGAGAAGGAATGGAGAATATGAGGAATATGAAAGGAAAAATAGTTCTGGTGCATGTAATATGTAATGTTGAGGATAAATGTGGTATTTCTCTGTTACGATGTGTCCAATCCATTGCTACAGTCCAGAGATTAAAGAAGCCAGTCTTTGTTTCAGACAGGATTTGAGGTTAGCCTCTGGCATCTTCATTTACACTTCTAAATAATGACCACTTTTTCCAAAGTGATGGGACATTTGCAGTTCTCATTGCCTGCAAGGGAATAATGAATGGCTCAGGCCATGAATTGCAAATGTAAGCACTGAGCAGCTTCCTCCAGACAATGCACTGGGACTTTAACTTTAGGCTTCTAGTGTCAAAAGCGTACGACTCAAAATGCAGATGTAAGAGAATGCTAATAGCAGTGAAAATTCTGGTTTAATTAGATGGCTTTAATTAAACCAGTGCTAACACTTATGTGGGTATTCTTAAATGTGAGCAACAATGGATCATTGAGCTTAAATTGAATAGAAGCCTGTATAAAATAAACTGAAATACACTACACATAAACTGGAGCGAGTGACCGCACTGGGGTTTAGCATGGATTTAATTAAATTAGTAAAAGATTAAACCACTACCATTTCTTGTTTGGAGGAGCCTTCCAAAGGTAGCTGAGGGGAATGGGGATCGAATATGGATGATCTGTTAACCTCGACGACTTTTTCACTTTATAATGAAAGCTTGGGGCACTGGTATATTTTGGAAAATATTTAATGCAATTGCTGGTTGATTGTGTTCATAAGAGGTATATGCCTCTGTGAGAATAAACACATTAAGTAATTAACTGTATTTCTGAAAGATAATCTAAAAATACTGTTAAATGAGCTAATCATCCACCTGGAGCCATTGCAGGTTCACCAAGGATGAACTTGCCTTGAATATTATTGACTTTTGAGAAGAGACTTTACAATGCAGATCATGTGTAAGGTCAAAACCTGAGCTGATATCAGTCACTGTGTCTGTATTGAAATGAAGAGTGTCTACAGCTATGGAGAATCTTCTCTTTCATTTTAAAATGTACAGTGTAAAATCCCAGTTCTCAAGGTATTGTCGATCTATTTTTAGTCTTTCTTTATAACAACATTTTCGAAAATGGTCAAAATAATGAATTAGTTCACCCAGTTAAGATATTTATTATGTGCTGTCGTGAATTCAAAATAATTTTAAATTGATTAAAAGGAATACTATCAAGCAAGTGTTACCGAACTAAAAATATTATAATATTTTTGGAAATTGATATAAATAATAATTTAGGCGTTTTGAACTAGAATTGCATTGAATAACGTTTGAAATACATTCAAGGAATAGAAAACGATACAGCTAAAAGTAATACGGGCAGACTTTTAGCAGGTTTTTAATTGAGGCAAGATCTCAGTTTAGTAAAGAAATTCAGCTGATCTGAAGTGAGAGGGCATCTCCACTGCTCCCTAAGCCAGGTCTCTTGTGCTGGCTCACGGGGGCTGTACCCAGAGGCTGCTTAAACCCCACTGCCGGCCTGCAGTGGGGCAGAGGGAGGGCCCATAGCAAGAGGAACAGAGAAGTGCAGAGATAAGCCTTCCAGGCTTTTGAAGCCCATGCCTAACTCAGGGGACAAAAGAGAGATTCAAAAGGAGGTGTTAATACTAACAACCAACATCTACATAATAATTGAGTGCTTACAACATCCACTGAAACAGAGAGATCAAGACCCTTTTCCACCTAAGACGCCTGGAGTTTATGCTCTTCTGCCCTGTGAAAATGCTAGAGACGACCTGGAAAAGGACCGGTTTCTATCACTTTCCATTAAAACAAACACAGTGGGCAGTAAGGTTTGCAAGATTCATGTGTTCAAGGGAACAAGTAAGAGCGAGCCTGACTAAGACGTGGTCCAGTGACATAGTAAAGCTGTCGTAAACAGCCATTTCATAAAGCCACATCCATAGGACATAGAAAGCTGAGCTAGTAGCAGCTTCCTTGCTCTTAATTCTTTCAAAGCATTTTGAAGGGTAACTTTCTCTCCATGGACTTTATGCTGGATCACGTATTGTGTCCTCCCTAGGCCAGCATAAAACATAAATCCAATATAAACATTGCATTGTATCCTGTGGCAAGTTCATAAAAAAAAAAAAAAATCAATTGCGTGCTCCCACTGTTCTGAAGTGAATTTGTATTGTCAGCTCATCTGATAATGCACAAATCCGGTAGAAAGGAAAATGGAAGCACAGGCTGGAGTGTATCATGAAAAGAATTCTTGAACTGACATGCTCAGCAACGCTTGATTAAAAAAAAAAATCAACAAAAAAACTAATTAATAAGGTTATTAAATAATTGCTAGTAGGCTTTAAAAACTGGTTTGAGACAAGTGAATGAAATTCACATTTGTTTTAACCGTCTCGGTACTTTAGATAGAGTGCTTCAGAAAACAGTGTGATCAATATTACAAGATGAGGTCTGTGATGTGTGAGAACCAGCTTCTTGAGCAACATATTTCCTGTGCTGGAATTATATTTAGAAAGCAGTACTGACCCATTTTACACCTTTGATAATACAGAGTTTCGTCTGAAAACATACCAGTTAGTCCACTATTGGAAAGTAGCGCAGATCATCTTTCTGTTTTATAAATGAGCATTATCATTTGAAGGATGTATAGTGGGAAGCATCTTTTAGACAGAAAGTGACTGAAGAAACAGAAGGAGAATGTTCCAGCATAAATTATACCATCAGAAAAATAAAATTTTAAAAGAAGATTAAAAAACAAAAAACAACAACAACAACAACAACAAAAGAGAATAAAAAAGAAAGGGCTTGCCTTTTCTCAACCAGTGGAATTATAGAATCACAGAATTGTGGAGGTTGACATGGACGTCTGCAAATCATCTAACCCAACTGCACTGTTCAAAGCAGGGCCAGCTACAGCAGGCTGCTCAGGACTGAACATCTCCGAGATGGAGAGTCCACAACCTCTCTGAGCAACCTGGTTGAATGAATCACGCTTTTAGTAAAAACATTTTTTCTTATGTTGCTGCATGGTCTGGTGACATCTTCTCACAACTCCTTTACCTGGTAACACAGATTCTCAACAATGGCACATCTCCTGCAGGCTAAAAGACCACCTCCCACGGCCCCCACCCAGCAAGAGGCCCCAGGGCTCCCTGCAGCCTGAGACCTGCAGGGCTGCATCCTCCTTCTGAAGCTCCACCTGGGAGTTGTCCTACAATAAAATAGGTGGGAACAGAAAAGAAAGTGGAATAGGTACTCTGAAATAATGTCATTTGAAGAAGCATTTATTCTAGAATAAGAGTGTTGCTCCTGGTCGAGCATATTCAGTTTCCAAAACCTGCATGCTCTATCTACACTACTTTCCCCCATTTGATTTCTTACCTTACCAGCTTAATTGGTGAAGACAATACAGTGTGGCTACCACCATGTCTCTCACTGCACTGGCTTTCCAAAGGTGGCACAGTGGTGAAAATACTCCTGCCTTGTGTATAGTAAAGTGTCCTGGTTTCAGTTGGGAGTTATTTTTCTTCCTGGTAGCTGGTATAGTGCTGTGTTTTGGATTTACAATGAGATTTTTAATTTATAATTTAAATTTTTTTTTATTTTTTTATTTTTTTATATTTTTTAAATAAAAAAAAAATATTTTTTAAATTTATAATTTAAAATTTTTTATTTAATTTTTAATTTACAATGTGTCGATAACACACTGATGTTTTAGTTGTTGCTGAGCAGTGCTTACACTGTCAAGGACTTCTCAGCTTCTCATGCTGCCCTGCCAGTAGGGGAGGCTGGGGGTGCACAAGCAGCTGGGGGTGGGGGACACAGGCAGGGCAGCTGACCCAAACTGGCCGAAGGGTTATTCCATTATGTATGGGGTTATGTTGAACAAGGAAACTGGGGGGGCTTGGCCGGGGGGTGGCAGCCCGCTGCTCAGGGACTGCCTGGGCATTGGTCAGCAGGTGGTGAGCAACGGCATTGTGCATCACTTGTTTTGTATATTCTTCTACCATTATTATTATTTCCCCTTCCTTTTCTGTTCTATTAAACTGTCTTTATCTCAACCCACAAATTTTGCCTTTTTTCCGATTCTATCCCTCATCCCCCTGGGGGGAGTAAGCAAATGGCTGTGTGGTGTTCAGCTGCCTGCTGGGTTAAACCACAACATAAAGTTAATATCAGGTGAACTACTTTAGGGGTAAAAAAGACAAAAGATTTGGAAGTATAATATAGTCAAAGTCAACATGAGTGGTTAAACAGATAGCTTAAGTGGACTGAAGGGAATAAGAGGAAAAAAAAAGATTAAATAAAAACAGGATTAGCAAGTAAAGTTTAACATTTTAGACTGAGACCATTATCGACCCTCAAGACTGTAGTGACCACCAGTACAGCTACTATCAGCATTTATTAATATCAAGGCAATGATCCTATAAGTGATGCACAGTTTGCACGGTTATGTGCATCACATACAGATTACTTACCAGAATGTAGAAACAAATGTTAAACAACTTCTGCTAAAATATCTTCTAAGAGTGCTTTCTGTATCACAAAGCATGCTTCTTTGTGCATTTTTATTTTTACTATTGCTTCGGGGTTTTTTTGAATATATCAAAGTCTTCTGCTAAAATGTTTGAGATTTTTTTTTCCTTTTCCAAACATTTTTGTCAGTGAATGCTATTAAAAGAAATGGCTTATTTAAAAAAAATATTCCTTCTTTCCCTCTGCACTTAGTCACCATTTCGAAAGAGGGTTTACTGAGACTATAAACAAAGTGAAAAATGAGCATGCAATAATCAGAGACAGTGGAATACACTTTACCTCAGGCTCCATCCTTGCTGGGCTTCTGCCTGAGTGTGATGCCTGACTGCTGATGGACTCTATAACCTCTGCATTTCTTTCTCTGCAAATACTTCATTGCCTTTTAGCTCTAGAATATGTTCTTCCAGCTGTTGCAACAGTAAAGCTCTGTGAAAGAAAGATAAAATGTAGAAAACTACATTTTATTGTTGCAGTTGCCCTCTTCTGTCTTCTAAGAGATCCATAGAGTAGAATCAGACATGATGGCCAGTTGCAGGGTTCATCTTGTTCAGCATCCTTATCTGTTAGAGGCCAGAAGAGGAAGGTTAGGGAAAGAGTGTGAGAACAATATGAACATTGAGTGTTACCTCCTCTGATGTATTTTTCCTTCCTTTCCTAGCCCTTGGCTCATGGACTTTCTGAGCCCGAGGTAATAGACTTGGTTTTCATATGCAACAGCCCTTGATGGATTTTTTTTTTTCTTCCATCCATATCTAATAATTTTGAGTGGTGTACCTTCTAATGCCTGCAACCCCTTCTCAATGAGCTTACCTTTATGTTCAGTACTGGGGTACATTTTTCAATTTTGTGACCCACAATTTTCCTGAAAAATGAACTCTGCAGAGTAATTATGAGTCATCTTTTAAAATAAAGTATGTCTTTTTGGTAATTTAAAATTTACTGCTTTATAGCTTCATGTGCTTCCTGTCATTCTTGGATTATGTAAACTAAGACATAATAATTTCTTATCTGCCTTCCTTCTACTATCACAGTTTTATAAAACTTTATCATATTCTTCCTCAGCAATCTGTTTTTTCAAGCTGAAGAGTCTTAGCCTATTTAATCTCTTTTCATAGAGAAGCTGTTCTATATTTCTGCTTATCCTAGTTGCCTTTCTTTGTATCATTGCTATATTCTTTTAGAGATGGTAAGACTAGAAATACATAGTATTCAAGATTTGTGGAGGTACAATGGACTTGTATTCAGCAGAATGCTGTCTTCTGCTTTGTTTCTTTCCCTTTTGTAGTGATTACTAACATATTATTTCCCTTTTTGACTGCAACTGGGATTTCTACACACAGTGGTTCCTTGGGGGTTTTTTTCCTAATAACTGATTGAGAGACTATTATTCTAAATTATTTGCTTTTGTCTCTCTTTGAAAGTATTTTCAGGAATTTTGCCAATGCTTGTCTGCCAGTTAATGCAACCTTTCAACAGCTGAGGTAAAGATACTAGAAAAGAGTGGTTATCTTTAAAGGCATTGGACAGTAATACTGTCCTTGCTAATCTGGGCAGAAGAGCAGGGTATGCTGGAGGAAAAGACCCAGCAGCAGACGTGGTGTGACTTAATATCCAGGATTTTAGAGTTCATCAGCAGGACTCAAAACTCGATGTGATCATATGTACAGATAACATTGTTAGCAGTTAAAATAGTTAGCAGTTACCAGTGTTTTTTTGGTACTAGGCAGGAATTACTTAAGAAAATAAAATCTCCCTGCAGAAATTTGTCAGGTGATACTTTGCCTTCCCTTCTCATGAATTCAATAAAGAAAAAGAAATTCTAACAAATAATTGGGAACAAAGATTACAGATATTTTTTTCTCTCCTCTGTTCCAATGGAGACACACACAGTATTTTTAGAATAATGATCGTCAAAAATTAAGACCTACTGCAAATTAAGTCATGAATCTATACATCTTAGTCAAGACATTTTAATCCACTTCTTCGTTTTATTCATCTGTTAAAGAAAGGCAATATTTACTTACATAACTCAGGAGTACCGTGAGTGATAATTAATGCTTATAAGCAGTAGTATGATTAAAATGAAGAGCTATGCACTTCCAAAGGATTATTAATTTTATTATCATCGTTATTACTGTACTGAGGCATTGTAAATTACTAAGAGATAGCCAATTACTGTGGATTTTCTTGAGATGACTTTGTAAGGTACTAAAAGGAGAATGTTGCACTGCAGAAAACTCATAATGAAGTTGTAAAAGTGAGATTGCATCCTATGCCTTAAAACAGTATTGTCCATCCTGGAAAAAAAAAAAAAAAAAAAAAGTAAAAATAATTAATAAATGTCAATTAACCAGAAAAAATGTACTAATGTGTCCTTTCACTTGTAGCTACAGTGACTCATTTACCAGTTGCTGAAAATTCCCCAACTCTGTGTCAATGATTTTTTAATTATATGCCAGAAATGTCTGTTATTTCAGGAAAAAGGTTATGGCCAATGATTACAAGCAACTGGGTTTCTGCAGTTTAATGAGGGACTGCTTGTCAGCTGAGCTGCGAAATCTGATCGTGTGGGAGCTCCTGCCATGGAGTACGTGAACACAGGTCAGCTCCTGTAGTCCAGCAGGTGATGAGCCTCTTGCTAAGATGTGGTCACCCCATGGCTGCAACCAGCCACTCGTATGCCAGAGTGTGTCTAATGGCAGCACGGATGGATCAAGAGATGCCTGGCCCCAACGCTTCCAGCTCCAGGCTCTTATCCTCTGCATTATAGGATACCTCCCTCAGCTAAATCAATCGGTCTGCACGACTGTGCTCTAAAGTACACTGTGAAATGAATTCGATTAAAAATGGCACTAACACCATTGTTTTGGGAAAGGGTTGGGTTTTTTTAAAAAAACGGGTCATTTATAAAGCTGGCTTAGAATATGGCTGTACCTCGAGACTGTCCCCATGAAGATTTAAAATAGCTTTGTTAATATCCACTTTAAATAGTTATTTGGATTAATATTCCTGAGTTTCCCATGAACACAAGCTGAATTATACTGTGAAGAAAATTCATTTATTTCCACTGGCAGTAAGGAATAATTTCTTACACATAATTTCTGCCAGTTATTTGACTGGCTTTCTAGACATTCCAATTTAGGTTCTTGATGAGTTGAGAATAAAAGATTTCCCTATTATAAACTGAAAGATTAATTACAGAACAAAGACTGTCTATGAAGAAAAATGTTATTCCTTGCCCTTTACTGAGACTGAGAGAAAGTAATTAGTTAGGAGTCTAATCAAACCCCGAGTAGGATTTGTAAGGAAGGTTAAACCACCTCTGCCTTGCTGACACCTTGCTGTTCTGGGTGCTGGGAAGAGCTCTGGTTTAATTGAAACAATCCGGGAACCTGACAAGACATTCTCCCTGTGACAGTAATCTCTCAAGTATCGACAAGCATGGTCTAGAGGGACATGGGATTTCACAACAGCTGACAAAATCGTGCTATAAAGCTGCAAGTGTGAAAGTGCCATGTAGGAAGAAATAGCCCTGTGGAATTAGCAAGCTGGTGACTCTCACAAAGGGCTCAACCGGTGCAAAGCGTGAGCTTTTTCCATTTCATCTGGGATATGAAACCAATCCTAATGGTGCTGGGAATATTTTGGTATTGACAGGCTGGGCAAATGAGCTGTCAGGAACCTCATGAAGTTCAACAAGAAGTTCAAAGTCCTGCACCTGATATATGCTGGGAGCCATCCAGCTGGAAAGCAGCTTGGCAGAAAAGGACCTGGGGTTCTTGGTGGACACCAGGTTGAACATGAGCCAGCAACATGCCCTTGCCACAAGACAGACAAGTGGTATCCTGGGCTGCATTAGGCAAAGGATTGAGGGAGGTGATCCTTCCACTTTATTCAGTGCTGGTGAGGCCACACGTGGAGTACTGTGTCCAGTTCTGGGCTCCCTAGTACAAGAGAGACATGGGTATACTAGAGAGAGTTCAGCATAGGACCACAATGATGATGAAAGGACTGGAGCATCTCTCATACAAGGAAAGGCTGAGAGAATGGGACTGCTCAGCCTGGAGAAGGCTTGGGGGATCTCATCGACATATATAAATACCTGAAGGAAGGGTAAAAAGAGGATGGAGCAGGGCTCTTTCCAGTGCGCCCAGTGACAGGAACAGAGGCAAAAGACAGACACATGAGGTGCCATCTGAACATCAGAAAACACCTTTTCACTGTGAGGGTGACTGACCGCTGGCACAGGTTGCCCAGAGATGCTGTGGAATCATACAAGTATCTTGAGTTGGAAGGGACCCATAAAGATCATCGAGTCCAAGTCCCTGCTTTCACAGTACTACCTGAAACTAAACTAAACTAAAGCATTGAGATGCTTTTTGAACGCTGACAGGATTGGTGCCATGACCACTTTCTCCAGGAGCCTGTTCCAGTGACCAGCTACCCTCTCAGTGAACCTAATGTCCAGTCTGAACTTCTCCTGATGCAGCTTTGTTCCATCTACTTGTGTCCTATCACCGGACACCAGAGAAAAGTCTCCATCCTCAGAGATACTCGAGAGCCACGCAGACATGGTCCTGGACAACCTGGTCTAGGTGGCTCTGCTAGATAGAGCATGGGCCTCCAGATACCTTCCAACTTCAGCTGTTGTGTGAGTCTGTGATTTACGATGTTGAATGACTGGCCTACAGGTTCATGTTTAAAAAACCCTCCACAACAGAATGGGTGTATTTAATGCTGTACGGCAGACTTCACCGCATCATGTCTTTTTGCCCATTTTTGTCGCTTCGCTCAGACTTTGCTCTTCCTCCGAGGGAGCCTGCCCGCGGAAGCATCCAACCAGATGCTTACTCAAACGCATTTCACGGGAGACACCA
Source organism: Athene cunicularia (assembly GCF_003259725.1). Lineage (NCBI taxonomy): Eukaryota > Metazoa > Chordata > Aves > Strigiformes > Strigidae > Athene > Athene cunicularia. Next base: position 67,974,549 of record NW_020799092.1, read on the forward strand.
TCTTTGCCCACTGCCCGGTGAAGAGCTTCATCCCTGCATCGAGGCACCCGCCGGCACACGGCACCGCAGTCGTGCCAGGCCTGCGGGACCCCGCCGCGAGGGAGCCTTCGCGCCTTCCCCTCAGGGAAGGCTCCACCAGCCGGGATGCCCCCCGGAGGTGGGGGGAAACGGCGCTCGGTGGCGCGCTCGGGCCCGCTGGCGTCCCGCGGCCGCGCAGGGGACCCCAG
>NW_020799092.1:67974825-68018569 GCF_003259725.1 Athene cunicularia
GCCCCGGGCTGGGCCGCGCCGCGTCCTGTCCCGTCCCCGCCGGGGCGGTATTGCGCGTGGGGACCAAGTTCCACTTCCACTTTCTTCCTCTCCCGTTGGGCTACCTCACTGGTCCAGAAGTCCACCCAAGAAGTTGTTTTCCAAAGGAACTTAATTCCATGCTTGTATAATAAAGCACCATCTGATTCTTGCTATTTTTTTCTTCCCACCTTTTCCGATGGGTTATGTATGCTTTGTGGTGTTGCACTAGTATGTGCTCAGGGTATTTTGAATCCCAAGCATTCCAGAGTTTCAGTTTACTCTGATCAAGGATGCGTAAAGAATGGAGGTTCAGGACTTGTGGTTGTTCTCGATGGTGCAAAAACTTTTTTTTTAGTTTCATGGGCTTAGTGATATATAAAGATGTATTGCGCAGTATAATTGTTACACTTTTGTATCTAAAGTAATTTTTAAAGTTTTCTAGTTGAACTAAGTATTTGTTTCTATTGAGCACCTAAAGATAGAATCATCCTGATATTTTATAATCCTCTTTACTTTAGGGAAGCTCATTTGGTCAACCTAAGTGAACTTAATAAAAGTCAAAGAACAAGTGGTGGTTCAGTTCAATCAAACTGCATAGAGATGAGTTCTTCGGTGACATACACTGTCTAGGCACTCAGTGTAAACAACTTGGAGTTCGTGAAGAATGTAACTGCTCATCAAAGCAATGTATAGGTGTTTGAAGGTAAAGTATGATAACAGTGTTGGCCCTGACAGCCAAAAGCTCACATGACCCAAATATCACACTAAAGTGTGCCTCACTGCAAAAAGAGCAAGACTTAATACCTGATTACTTAATAACAAAATAGTGCTGGTTGTCATCCCAGAGATGTGAGATGATTAATGATGGAAAATCATATTTAACATAATTACTTGCATGTAATTATTTTTATAAACCTCTCCTGGGTTTCACAGTAGACTGATGCAAAATTTATGATGTAGCTTGATTATTTTGACTGAAAATACCATGTTGTCGTTCTATGTGGTAGGCAGTCTTTCTCTAAACTGATTTATGAAGGGTTTTCTTTATGTCTTATTCCTTGGAGTGAGTGTGTGATTTTGTTTGGTTTAGTTCTTTAGGTTTGGGAGAGGAATAAGAAGTACTTGGTAATGGACAGTTTATGTCCCTAGTATCCTGGCAGATGAGACTAACCAATTTCTGCGGTGGAATGAATAACCACAGTTTGTTTGTAGAATGGTTTGGTGACTCTTAAAAGTCTTTTTTTTTTTTTTTTTTTTTTTTTTCTGATGACTGTTGACTCCTTGTTGCCTGCTATCTACAGAGGCAGTAAGATGGCTTGATGTGTAGAGCTGCTTGTAAAAACTTGCTAGTGCTAACCTAAAGCAGCCAACTACCAAAACCTATTTATATTTTGTAGTTCTTGCTTAGCAAAGCTGCAGAGTTGTTCTTCCAAACTAACAACCTATTCTATATCCATCAGGCTTTTGAAATTGTTTATGTGATGTTAGACTGCCTGCTGATTGCTGCAGTAGTGCCACGTCACATTTCAGAAGTGAATTGGGAAATGAAAGTTCAAGGGTGCATATTGTTGTCCTGTTTGGCTATAATAACTGCTTAAATGTAAAGGCAAAATTGTGTTGATTTAAAACCTGTTAAGACAAACTGCAGTGTGGCCCAATGTCGAGACACTAAGGCATTTCAGTTTTGACATTCTACTTCAGAAACACAAATTAGGAGTATTGTTATTAGTTCTCAAAGTGTCTAGTTGACTTCAGTGTGCCTACTGTTAGGCTGAGATATTTTTTTAATATTCTTTAGAAAGATCTGTGTATAAAGATGATAAAATGTAAGCTGTTGTCTTGTGCAGATTCTTCACTTAATTTGTAAACTGGCGCAGGACAGGCTAGATCAAATTTCAAGGACAGAGTTAAAGCTGCCAGAGGTATGATATGGGAGACACTTAAATTTGTGTTGCCTTGTTTGGAGGCTTCTCTTGAAATGTTCTGTGTGGGTACAGAATATAGTGAAGTTACTTTAACTCTGTTGAGTGACTCCCGTTGTGTGAGCTGTATGCGTAAGACTTACTTATTTTTCTCTTGCTTGCACTTTGTCTTCTTGGTTTTGAATTGGAAACTTTGCTGAGGGTATAGTATGCCTTGCTGATACCCTGTTAGCCAGTTGGATTGAAGTTTCACTGTAGTTTAAACTCCTCTGGCAGCTGCATTTACAGATTCTTAACCCAGCTATTTCAGTCTGTGAAGTCAGTTAAGGGGAAGAAATATTTAGTCAAGTTTTTTGGGCTGAAATAACTCAGCAAAGGATTTGAGTATGGAAAGGGGTGTGAAAGCTAGCAGTTTCCAGGGAAGTTAAAACACCTAATTTCATGACTATTCATGGCAGTTTGTGGCAATCCAGGACAGGATTATCCGTCGTCCAGCTTTCCTGCCGCTTTTCCCTCTCAAACATGCAAATTCTACATACCTCTGAGAAAGCTAAGAAATCAGAAAATTATTCCATTTAAGATTTTGGCAGGTTGATACCTGTTGGGTTTTTTTGACCTTCTAGCTGTAGACTAGAGCTGAGAAAGTTCAGAAAGGGGTGTGCGAAACTGCTGCAATATTGAGTTAGATAACTTTAAGCATGGAAGTCTTGCGTTTTATTTTACGTAAAGGGCTAATAATCATAGAATAGTAGGATGGTTTGGGTTGGAAGGAACCTTAAAGATCATCTGGTTTCAATCCCCCTGCCAGGTGCAGGGACATCTTCCACTAGCCCAGGTTGCTCAAAGCCCCGTCCAACCTGGCCTTGAACACTGACAGGGAGGGGGCAGCCACAGCTTCTCTGGGCAACCTGTGCCAGTGTCTCACCACCCTCACAGTGAAGAACTTCCTTGTATCTAAGTCTACCCTCTTTCAGTTTAAAACCGTTACCCCTTGTCCTATCACTGCATGCCATGATAAAGAGTCTCCTCATCTTTCCTGTAGCCCCCTTTAAGTACTGGAAGGCTGCTCTAAGTCCTCCCCAGAGCCTTATCTTCTCCAGGCTGAACAACCCCAATTCTCTCAGCCTGTCCTCACAGGGGAGGTGCTCCAGCCTCCTGATCATCTTTGTGTCCCTCCTCTGGACCCACTCAAGCAGGTCCATGTCCTCCTTATGTCAGGGCCCCCAGAGCTGGACACAGCACTGCAGGTAGAGTCTTGTGAGAGTGGAGCAGAGGGGGAGAATCACCTCCCGTGACCTGCTGGCCACACTCCTCTTGATGCAGCCCAGGATACCGTTGGCTTTCTGGGCTCTGAGTGCACTTTGCTGGCTCACAGTCAGTTTTCCATCCACTAATACCCCCAAGTCCTTCTCCGCTGGGCTGCTCTCAATCCATTCATTGCCCAGCCTGTATCTGTGCTTGGGATTGCCCTGACCCATGTGCAGGACCTTGCACTTGGCCTTGTTGAACTCCATGAGGTTTGCACAGGCCCATCTCTCCAGCCTGTCCAGGTCCCTCTGGATGGCACATCCCTTTCCTCCAGTGTGTTGACCACACTTGGTCAACACAGTTTGGTGTCATTGGCAAACATGCTGAGGGTATAATTTTATTGTACTCTACCTATACACACGCTGTTGGAGAAAGTGTAAAGGATTAGATGGACTTCGGATCTGAATTTGTGTGGCTGTTACTATGCGCACACCGAGCAGTGCAAGAGGTGCAACATGCCTGATTTAACTCGGTGGTTTCAGCATCCTGTCATGGGTCTGCTTCTCAGACTGACAAAATACAGGCCCAGAATAAACTGAGTGTACAATGCCCAGTCTAGTTCAGTCAGCATGGATGGTTTCGTATTAAACAGGAATCTTGTGGTAGCCTCTGTTGCCAGACTTGTCTTGCAGTAGCTGGTTTCCTCCCATATGAGCTCCCTTCATACAATTAATTTGTGTACTGTGCTATTTCGTTTATACCAAAATCTGAATTTTCATCCAGTCAATTGAAGGTTATTGAACTTCAAAATGTCACAGTGCCAAAAGGAATGTCAAAAAGAGTTGCTTTATAGCCTCAGACATCAAGGAAAGAGTTGAGACAACTGTTGTATCCAATATGTTGCCTAGTATAGGCTTTACATTCAAGAGGCAGTGCCTTCATCTGAGTGGTTGTTCAGGACTGAAGCTCATAAAGGGAGAAAGCAGTGCCTTGCAAAAATGTTTCAGTGCTCTAATATTGTATAGAGTTTTCACATCAGGAGGACTGTACAACTGGTTGTTGAAACCATGTTGCTAGCCTGTTAGCAACAAACTGTATATGCCCAAACTCCATGCAGAGCATGGATACATTTGCTGAATATAGACTTGTGATACTTGGATTTTGCTCTGAATAGGTAGGGGATGTTGTGTGTATCTGTATTTCCTTGTCTATCAGAAGCAAAGGGCAAACTGAATCCAGTTTGTAAATTGCAGCTTTAATCTCAAATAATTTTTCACTTTTTCCTCAGCAAGGCAGAGTCCTCAGCTCTTCATGCTATTTAAAACAGTTGACTTATGCTAATTTATGATGGATCAGTGCTGTAGTTTGAGTCCAAGGTTTGCATGCACATGAAACCAGTAGTACTGAAAGTGTCTCTCTTTCCTTTTGGCCCAATGGACTGAAACTTTTTTTTTTTCCTGATTTGTATGTATGAGTCAAAAACACTGATTTTGGGTTGAAAAGAATGTTTTGTTTGACTTGAAATGCTCTGGTTTTGCTTGTGTCTACATATACAGGAAATCTGGAAGAAAAAGACTGGATTCTTAAGAGTGAATTGCCTCACAGAAATGAGGCAATTTATATCAAGTAAGATAGCAGGTCAGAAATCCTGGACTTCTAGCGACCCAAGTTCCAGTCCTCCCTCTGTCTCACTTGGAGGAGGAACTTTGAATTTCTGAGTCCTGGGGACTATGTTATAAGAGCTTGAGCCATTTCATTCTGTATAATAAATATTCACTGAACTAGAGAAAATTCCTGGAAATTGGGGTTTCTAGTGAACACCTTGGTTCTTCATCCAGTATTTATTTTAGGTGAGCATAACTGCCTTAACTGAACAGAGACTGAGGCAGACCTATTCCAGAGTGTTCTGTGGTAGGGGATCTGTTTAGGCAGTGGCTCCACATTTGCTGCTTGTGATGGTTTATTCCCAGACTATCATGAGGCATCCAGTATGGTAGTAGGACTTTGTAGGAGAATTTTGGAACACTTCTTATCCATAATCAAGGCAAAGCCATTTTTCTATACTGTAAAAATAAAGCATATTTTCCTCAGTGTTAGCACCTAAATATCTTTGTAGAATTACCGAAGAATTATTCTAGTTCTTCTGTTGTTGTTGCCATTTTCTTATGTGAAAAGACCTGAAAATATTTTCCAGGGTTGATATCTAGAATAAAAGACTCATTTATCCATTCATTTACTGTGAAACTCCTCAGGAAACTTCTAACTAGGGCTTGACATTATAGGAGATGGAAGAAGTGAGCCTTCATTCATGCAGCTCATTTTTACTCAAACAGGTGTGCAAGACACCCAGCCAAACAAAAGAGCGTGTGGTTCCCTGGGCTTTAAGAAAGCTTTCATTCCAGTTCTCTTTCAACCTCTTTATTTGAGATTATATAATATGAGACTTGATAGTGTTGATGTTATAACACTGGCAATAGGAAAGCCCTATCCCTTGAACCACTCTGATCATCCTGGTTTTTTTCCTCATTGCTGCCTCAGCAATGCAGATAATCTGTACCCACCCTCTTTTCCTAGGCTGTTTTGAGGAGATAGTGTGAATAGTCTAGAGTAGATGGAAGGTAAAATATGTGCTCTGAAAGATAGTTTTTCATTTTTGTGTGTGTGTCTTGTCTTGTGTGTAGCTGGCTGCTGCTTTCCACCTCCTCAAAGAGTTTTCCCTCTGCCTTTATTCTGCCTACAGCTATCTCTAATTGCCCGTCACATTGCTTGTGCAACTGAGCAGCCTGTTTATCAGCTTACGTTGCCCATGCCAATTCAACTTGCTATAGGATGATCTGTGAAGATGGAGAGGACATGTTCACAAGTACACCTACTTATAATAAATGTTATCCTAACCTCACATTTGGGCAGCAGTGGACCTTACTCGGAATACCAGATGTTGTTTCTAAATGGTCGGTATTTCCTGGATGAGAGGTAAAAAAACAAACTGAAAGAACCTGGTGTGATGATTCCTTGTGTCTCAGACTGTATGAACCAAGATGACTTTTTGAAAAGAAAGGAAAGTTTCATTCCATTTTTGCATGAATCCATACACTTAAATTCTAAGGTTAAGGTGCTGTGTTACAGGGTTTTTTTCTTTTCCAGTTGAGCAGTTGAAATAACAGCCATCCACTTTGTACCTCCCAGGATTGCTGAAATAATTTATAACCGAACTTGTCCCATGGCTCCATAACTGGTGAATAAGGAACATGTACTTCTGAATTAACTGTCTGGTTTCAGGTTGTATAGGAAGCTGACACAAGACATTTCACCCCATGTAAGGATATGTGTCTGCTCAACTACTGGAAGTTAGTTGGGACCAGCAATGCAAGTTTTGTTGAAACAGCAGAAAAAGTGGGTTAGGTCATGGGCTGAGCTGCACTTATCCTTCACTATACCCAAGCTCTAGTATAAGGTTCCAAAAATCAGTGATTTCTTAATTATACAAGAATAATTATTTATAGCAAAGACTAAATTTTATAGATTGTATATAAATTTATGAATGCTTGTAATTAGTATTTGTATATATATGCACACATGCACATTCACTCAAACACCCCAAAGCAGTTCTCTTAAAGAGACTTTTGTCCTAGTTTTTATTTGTCCAATGCCATTGTATCCAATGTATATTATGAAAATGCCCCAGATTTCCATGCTATACAGGATCAGCAAATCTGTGTCAAGGCCACAACAATCCTGTACTTCCTAACCATTATCCCATTTAGAAACCACTTTCCGGTAAGATTTCTATGGACTTCTGCCTTATGTCAAATCCACTAATAGAAGAAGTTATGGCATAATGTTCACTTAGGATCTGCAGTCTTGGGAGGTTGTGAGGGGAATTTAGGTCCTTGAGAAGAGTAGGTATCTGATTTTTCTTTAATCTTCCAATGATGCTTTGATAGAACAACCAGAGACAGAAAATCTTAAACCCAATCTTTTGTCTTTAGCTGGAAGACTGAAGTGCTGTTTCTGCTGCTGTTGAATGGCCTTCAGCAGGAAGGGTCAAACAGCTCAGGCAGAAAATGCCTTCCACTTAAGTACTTTTTCCAGGAAGAAACACAGAGCACCTCTTCCTGCGAAGGCACAGAAATAGTGCTGTGTCAGTTCTGAGTGGGCTTTGATGTGGCTGTAAATGTCGGGTGTGATTTTTTTCACATAAACTCTCAATACTTTGTATCTTAGCTTATACTAAAGAACAGACAGCTTTTCATCCCTAAACCTTTAAAAGAACTCACATCTCTTAAATGCTGCCCACACTATTTTTCTTCCCAAAGATGCATCCATTGCTCAGGAGTTGTGTGTGTGTGTGTGTAACAGAATAATTCATGTTGGAAGGGACTTACAGAGTTTAGCCTGGTCAACAAGCATCCTCCACAAGCAAGCACAGATGAAAGATGTCTTGAAAAGTGGTCCTTCAAATACATCCTATGTACTTTTCTTAAAAAGACAGAGAAGAAATAGGGAGAGAATTAATCAGAACCAAGAATGGGAGGAAAATATCCTGAGTTGAAATCTGCAATGAAAAAATAGGGTGCTAATCTTTGATACTGTAAAATCTGTACATTGTGACCATAGTGTCATTTGGAACCTTTTGTCCCCTCATCTTGGATAGTTAAATTGTCAAACAGAAACATTCGATTACTTATTTCTGGATAAGTGGGAAGAGGTAGAGGAGAAAGTGGAGGATATTTTTGTCAATTTTTATTTTTTGAAATTGTTCCATCTATTTTACTGCCCTCGTTTCACATTCCAGCCTTTCACTGCAGCTTCATGTAATATGACAAAGTTCCCCAGTGCAATGAGTTGTGCTACAGAGAATATACCCTAGCTGCTCTTAAAATACATGAAGTGTTTGAATACTGATTAGATCCATCAAATGTGCCCATTTATTAGCAATAAATAATGAACCTCTGTGTAACAACTGTGCATAAATTGCTTCCATCTGCACATGAATTTCACCTCATTGTCCGGTATCTAATGGAAGCTGTTTCATCCATCTTTCCACCAGACCAGGTGTCTTTAATAATTCCCTGTTGTTTATGTTTTTCTGAATCAACTTAACATTTTTCTCATTGTCCGTTTCCTCACGTCCAACTTCCTCTTCCATATTTCCAAAGTATGTAAGAATCCACTTCCTATTATCAAAAATATTGCAGTGATCACATTTTACTTGGAACAATTTGAATGAAACAAAACTTCGAGGATTTTGGAGGCCTGCCTGAAATTACCTTGAAAAAGAAAAGTTTGACTTAATGAAAAACGTTCTATTTAAAAGAAAGGAAGGCACAAAGCAGCTGGTTGGTTTTGTGTGATTTATTTTATTGACACTTTTATCAAAACATCTTTTATTTTTGCAAAAAGTCTTTCATTAAATGTTTGGAAACTTCAATTTTTGGCAAAAGTAGAAAAGATAATGGAGGTTGAAGCTGCTTAGACTTTTTACATTATTTGAGTAACTTCAATGTTTATGAACACAGAACAGTGTATCAATGAGCACTGGGAACTAATTTATTTTCAGTGATTTTCTCCATGATTTTCTTGCCGGTAGTACCTAGTCCAGGGTTTTGTAGGTATCTGCCTAAAGGAATCATTGAACTGATGAGCTGGTCAGCTGGGTAAGAGGAGGATCCTTGTGTTAAGCACAACTTCTGCATGCACGGTGGGATATTAGGATCACCGTGTCCTCCCTGCTGATGCTTAAGTACCCCCCCTGTCTCAAGGCACTCCTTCCCCGAAGGAAGGCAGTCTGAAACCTGGGTCTGAAAGGCTGTTGCTCTCCTATATTGCACAGGATTTTCTCTTGGGCACAGAGAAAATACCACCATTTCAAAATTGCAGTTCTCCAACTTGCCTCACTGGAATGCTACATAATGTTAGGAGTGCTAGACAAGAAAATAATATTTCATGTCAGCAGTGTTGCTAATTAACGTGTATATACGCCTGTAACTTTTGTGAATCACTAAATTTCATGCTTTTCAAGATTTTTCTTTACCTCCAAGAACAGAATCTCATTTTAATTTTGAATGATAAATAAGTTTTCTCAGTCTAGGAATGGGGACAGTAAGAAAAACATCAAATACCATGATCCTGGCAATAAAATCCCAAAGAGTTGGCAGTCGTAGGTCAGAGAAGACTACTTGGGAGGGAGCCAGAGCCTGCCTGTGAACAGGAGCAGCAGGCTGGAGACAGCTGTCTGGAATCTGTCTGGGCAGCAGGCACCCCAGGAGATGAGAGACTCATGCAGGGAAGCAGCTTTTTGCTGCTATGGGAGCCGTAACATCAGAGCTTGTTTCCACTTAAAGGGGTTTCCTGTTAGAACTGCAAGTGGCAAACCCTGCCCATGAAGATGAAAGTTAGACAGCTTCCCAGAATGGAGTTACATGACCAGAAAGGAGTTGCTGCATGTATAAAAGCATCTGTGTTAGAGATTTTGTTTGTATGGTTATGAGGTTTGAGAAAGGGTGTTTGGTTGGGTTTTTTTTTAAATTAATGGAGAGTAAGGCTACAGGAAAGGGAGAGGACACAGGTGCCAATTTAGGGAGCCACAGTTTGCATATCTCTAGGATCAATTTTGAACAATTGCAATGAGATCAGACCAGGATTCCCTGGGCGTTAGGACCTGTGGGGAGGTGCAGATGACTTCTGATAGCAAAGCAGTCTTCTGCTACTCCTATGAGAGTTGAGAATGCTTATAGAAATTCGTTGTAATGCCTGTAGGTTTCCGGGGCCTGCAGCACATCCCATTACTGTCTCTAGGCTTCTTGTGCACAGAAGTCTCATCAAACACACTAACCATGATTTTAGGGCTAGCTGGAACATGGATTTGAGGATATGTTAAAGAGGTTCAACTGTATAATCTGTCCATTTTCTTTTCATCTTGGTAGCTGCAGTTCATACATAAATCATGTAGGCTGTGCTTAGGAAGATCCAAGTTTCAGGACATCATCTGGTGGATCACTTTAATTCAATCCAACTGATAGATGTCATTCTATCTAGACTAGATGAAGGAAAGCTTGGATCCGTGTGATAGCATAATGCAAGTATTTAAGCTTTCACCACTACAGGTGGGTCTGGAGTTCAGCATTCACAAAACCAGCATGGGTTGTAGATGGTGCTGGGCTTGAGCACAAACTCAAGCCTAGCATTTATGAACAGTATAGGCATAGCCAGAGATCAGAACAACATCTGAGGGTGTGATAGGATTGAGAGTATGTTGCACCCTCTACTTGCTGGTGCCTGCTGTATGTGCCAGTGCAAACTGCAGAGTTGGGCCCAAAAGCAATGTCTACTGCTCAAGTAGTGACCTACTTAGGTGGAAAGCAGCATGTGAAAGTAATGTGGTTACTAATGCCATAGCTGAATGTGAGTATTGTGAGGGAAGAGAAGAGCTGCTGTTCCTCCACCCACCTGATGAATCTTCTGCCCACGCTTTAACCAGCCACTTAATAAATTTTACTATCATCCCTGGTACCTGTCAGAAGGATCCATACCATCCAACTCAGGCACAGATATGTAAATGGATAGTATCTCCTCCAATAGGTCTTGAAAAGCATCAGCCTCTCTTCCCTGACTTTGCAGAGAACATGGGCATTTGCTATTAGATGTTTACTAACTAAATTAGATGCCTAAGGCTCTGTCTGTGTAAATGTTTTGGTTCAAAGCTATAGTATTGTTTTGAAGTGAACTCCCTGATTACCCCCACTTACGGTATGTAGATTTGGTATGCAAAACAATTTTAGTGTCTGTGAGTGTCTTCCTTTAAAAGCAGACTTAATCAGAAGCCCAACCCCAACTGCAACACCAAATGTGCTCCAACCCCTGATGAAGATACTAGGATCTGAACCAATGAGCAGGCTGCATAACCACAAAGTCCTCCAGCAAGTACTGAACATGCACAAGCTACCTGAAGTCTCCCCAAACCACTAAACGCTTCTGCAACATCCTGAATGTGTCTCCCGCAGTACAAAGGACCTGCTGCATTTTCAGTTTTCCTTGAAACTGCCAGCCCTCAGTTCCTTGTGACTCTTGTTCCTTATCAGTCACTTAACTCATCCTCTGTCTTGGAAACCTTGACTTTCTTTACCCTGACTTCTGTTGCTTTCCCCAGTCTTTGCTGCTCTTTATTATCTTCCCTTTCCTACTGTTGTCTTCTGCAATGGTAACACCTATGCAATCAGCATCCCAGAAATACAGTGAGTGTGCAACTGGAGGACCTGGGAAACTGATGTGACCATTAAATGTGCTTTGAGAGAGTGAGAAGTATACCCAGCAGCAACATAACCCAGTGTCAGTACTGGGAGGCTGCTAACTGCTGAATGGGGCCTCATTAAATTGGGAAGATGATGAGGCCTTGCTCTTGAAGATCCAGACAAATGTCTGGGGTTGGCATGGCCGATGCAGACAGCTCACATCAGTCTTTGGGTGGGAGTGGATTGCGCAGCCTGTTCAGCACCAGGAGAAGAGTTTGGAGGGTCATGCTTCTTCTGGCACTTCTTTGGGGCCCCTGGACTCCACCCTGGGCTCCACTGTACCTTGATGTGCATGGACACGTCAAGGGACATGGTTTTGATGCTCTTTCCCACCCTGTCTGAAATCAGGGGAACAGCATCAATGGACCAGCTTCCAGCCCCAGGTGTATGCTGGGTGACCAGCTCCAGTGCTGTACATCTGTGCCTAACCCCTGGAGTCACTCCTTCCCAGTTTCTGCAGGGTGAGCCCATCACTCAGAAAATAACTTTCCTCCAGGTCTATGTATCAGAGCATGTCTTCTGGATGCATGAACACACAGGGATCTCAATACAAGTTTAGATCTAGCAAAGTAAATCCCACAGCTTCCACTAAGAGGAATCTCAAATTGTACAAGTGTGTATTAGCAGACTGCCTAGCTATGGGACCCAGCAGACCACAGAAATGTGCAAAACCAAGCCAAAATAGTAAGGGAAGCTACCGAGAGACAGGGGTAAAGACAAGAAACCTGGCTCTACCCTCTGGCTTACCTTGTTTATAAGGACTGAAATATTTCCTGAATGCATGGCTGCTTTTTGGCAAGGATGCCTGGGAAGAGCTTTTTGAAAATGGGTTGGAATTTGGACCTTGGGGATGAGGGAGGGCCAGGCATCCAGGGCAGCCATAAGGGAGAGAATGGGTTGGAACCAGCTCATGGGCTTGTCCCCAGGCTGGAGAAGTGGATGGACACTTGGCCACTCCCTCCAGTAAAAGGCAGGCTGACACCTTTCATACTGCCAGGAAGGATGTTGCTGAGCTTTCCAGTCCTTGGTTACCCTGTTGGCTTTGCTGGAGTGACCACAGCAACATTGTCACCCATTCACCCCTTGATATTTCAGCCTCCTCTTCACTCCTTCACAATTCCCCTTTCTGATGAGGTAGACTACAAAATGTTGGCGGAGGTGATAAATGCAAATTATCTCACAAAGTGTCTGAAGGCAGGAGCTTTCCCTTTGCCTTTCGAAATCCCACAGAACTGATACCTGTGTCCCAGACAGAATATATGTACCCATAAAACTGTGCTCCCCAGCTCTCACTAGTACTGAAACCACTGGCATGTTAAAGCACTTTGTTACTAATGGCAACCATTTTCTGCTAGTCTAATTTCTGTCCTTTCAAAGAGTGGGAAGGGGTAAAGTAGCATTTCTTGTTTGCTTAGGAAGCTCCAGTGTCCTTTACATTCCTGCAAAGATCAGTCACCCCTCTGCTGCTTTTGCAAACCACAGTCATGGCCAGTGGTTTATCAGCTCAGCTGCCCCTGGAGCAGAGGGTTTTCTGGATAGCTGCCATAACCCAGTCTTTCCCCACACTGGTAGCTGCTTCCAGCCTGTCCAAGCATGCAGTGTGAGACCCATCCACCTTCTGTTAACCGGCCACTCAGCGACTCATTCTCCCCTATGTCCTGGTTTCTGCTGGGATAGAGAACATTTTTCTTCTTAGTAGTTAGAATAGTGTTGTGTTTTGGATTCTGTATGGGATTTGGGATGAAAAGAATGTTGATAATACACTGATTTTTTCAGTTGTTGCTAAGAAATCAAGGACTTTTCAACTTCCCATGCCATGCCCGTGTGCAGGTGTACAAGAAGGTGAGGGAGCAGAGCCAGAGAAATGGACCCAAATTGACCCATGGAATATTCCATATCATGTAACATCATGCTCAGTGTAGAGATGAGGGTTGGCCAGGGAGCTCGCTGTCTAGCTTTCTGGAGTTTTGAGATCTCTTCTCTGTGCTTGCTAGTCGGGAACAGGCTGGGCATTGATTGGCAGGTGGTGAGCAATTGCACTGTGCAATACTCATTGTATTTTCTATCATTACTATTATTTATTTTTTAAAAATTATTTCAGTTATTAAATTGGTTTTATCTCAACCTACAAGTTCCTTACTTTTGTCCCTCCAATTCTCTTCCCTATCGACCCAGGCAGGGGAGGGTGAGCAAGTAGCTGCATGGTGTTTGGCTGCTGGATGGGTTTAAAACATGACACCTCTGCAGAATTATTTTGTCTAACTCAGAGATAAAAATAACTCAGAGTTTTCTAGGGACAGATCCTTGAGATATGTTCTCAAGAGAAAAGCACTGAGCAGAAGAACAAATAAACCAAAATAGTACAATTCTGTGATAAATGGATTACCTTTGAATGTACCTGTATGGTCTGAGAATAAAATTACCAGAAATGGCAAAAACTATTGTTTTTCCAGTCTGTCTTGTTTTTTCGGTTGTTGTTCCAAATCTTGCAGAACAGGCAAATCACAGAATCACAGAATCATCTAGGTTGGAAAAGACCTTGAAGATCATCCAGTCCAACCATTAAACTAGCACTGACAGTTCCCAACTACACCAGATCCCTCAGCGCTGCTGACCCAACGCTTAAACACCTCCAGGGATGGGGACTCCACCACCTCCCTGGGCAGCCCATTCCAACACCTAACAACCTGTTCTCTAAAGAAATGCTTTCTAATATCTAGTCTAAACCTTCCCTGGTGCAACTTGAGGCCATTCCCTCTTGTCCTATCGCTTGTTACTTGGTTCAAGAGGCTCATCCCCAGCTCTCTGCACCCTCCTTTCAGGGAGCTGTAGAGGGCGATGAGGTCTCCCCTCAGCCTCCTCTTCTCCAGACTAAACCCCCCCAGTTCCCTCAGCCGCTCCCCGTACGACCTGTGCTCCAGACCCTGCACCAGCTCCGTTCCCTTCTCTGGACATGCTCGAGTCATTCAATGTCCTTTTTGTAGTGAGGGGCCCAAAACTGAACACAGGATTTGAGGGGCGGCCTCACCAGTGCTGAGTACAGGGGTCAGATCCCTTCCCTGTCCCTGCTGGCCACGCTATTGCTGACACAAGCCAGGATGCCACTGGCCTTCTTGACCACCTGGGCACACTGCTGGCTCCTGTCCAGCTGGCTGTCAATCAACACCCCCAGGTCCCTCTCTGACTGGCAGCTCTCCAGCCACTCCTCCCCAAGCCTGTAGCGCTGCTGGGGGTTGTTGTGGCCCAAGGGCAGCCCCCGGCATTTGCCCTTATTGAAACTCCCCCAGTTGGGCTCAGCCCATGGCTCCAGCCTGTCCAGGTCTCTCTGCAGAGCCTCCCTACCCTCGAGCAGATCAACACTCCCACCCAACTGGGTGTCATCTGCAAACTGACTGAGGGTGCACTCAATCCCCTCGTTCTACATCATCAATAAAGATGTTAAACAGGAGTGGCCCCAACACCGAGCCCTGGGGGACACCACTCGTGACCGGCTGCCAACTGGATTTAACTCCGTTCACCACAACTCTTTGGGCCCGGCCATCCAGACAGTTTTTCACCCAGCAAAGCGTGTGCCCATCCAAGCTTCAAGCAGTCAGTTTCGCCAGGAGAATGCTGTGGGAAATGGTGTCAAAGTCCTTACTGAAGTCAAGGTAGACAACATCCACAGTCTTTCCCTCATCCAATAAGCAGGTCGCCCTGTTGTAGAAGATCAGGTTTGTCAATCAGGACCTGCCTTTCATAAACCCATGCTGACTGGGCCTGATCCTGCATGTGTTCTATGTTGGTACTCAGGATGAGCTGCTCCATCAGTTTCACGGGCACTGAAATCAAGCTGGCAGGCCTGAAATTTCCTGGATTGTTTTTCCGATCCTTCCTATATATGGGTGTCACATAGGCAAATGTTGCCCCAGGACTCCTATCCCCCATAAAGCACTGGGTATAGTGTATCTTGTGAGAAAGTTTTGGGCAGTTTATAGTTCACGGACCAAAAAGACCAAAACCCACTGGCTAACGTGATATGAGAGCTGCTGGGAGGCTGTGTTATGAGGAGATTATATTGCTCGTATCTGGCTTCCCAGGGACTTTTTCGTTCTTGACTCCCTTAATCTGCTTCTACAAGGAAACTGGAACCATGTTGCTTAGGCATAGTTTCTAATAATTCAGGGGATTTAAAGATAGCTGTTGGAATACACTGGGTTTCTGAGCACTGCTGGAGAGCCTTGTAACTAAATCAGGACTTAAAACATTGAAGTGACATAATTCCCATTTCAGGTTGATATGTAATAAAACCAAGTGTGAAAACAGGCACACTGACAGATCAACATTTTAAAGAGCTTATAACATTACTGGGAGCTATAGATATGCTAAGTTTAATTGTCAGACTTTTACACTCATACATGAACATTTTGGTCTCTGGAAATTAACCTTTGTCCATCTCGGTGCTGTTCAGAAGACGTGAAGGTTTGCTACATAAATCCTGAGACATCCCAGAGACAGCTGGGTGAGATGCTTGGAGGTTTGCATAGATCCTTCTCCACTGCCATGTGCCTCTGCTGCCTGCCCCTACCCAGAGGGGTGCTGGTTGCAGCGTGCATGAAGGGTTTTTCCTTCTGAACTCGGCCAAACCTGCTCCCACCATAGTCTTGGAGGATGACATGAGGCACCCCAGAGCATGGGTGCATGGCTTTCTAGGACACATTGCTGCTTAACACAGAGTATGATTAAATGATTTTCATCTTCCCTGACTTCACTTCCAGCATCAGCTGAGGTCATGGCATATAGTTTCAAGATTGGAAGCAAAGCTATTGAGTAAATCCAAGTCTAAGTGCCAAACCTGCATATCCTTAACAATGAGGGACATTTTTAGTGGCTTGATATCTCTCACCTGGGATTCTTTCTTCCATCCTAGCTGGAGGTTGCAGTTCAAGCATTGCTATGCTTGCTGCATAGCACTCTCAGAACTAAGTTTAAGGTTGGATTAATGGGTTGATGCTCAGCACCTCTGTCCTCTTCCCGCATCCTTATGTGATGGTGGTCACTGAAAAGCCTCTCACTGTTGAAACTGCCAATTCCAGTCCCCTTTGGTTTTACCTTAAATCTGATCCCTTGATTATTACCGCAAACTAACACGTTTGTAATGACGTTACCAAGCATCCCCAGAGCAACTGTTTTTCTTGCTATTCCACAAACTTTTTCTGGGCTGTTGTTTTATCTGGGATTTTTAGAAACAGAAATTAGGATATATATTTTCTTCTTGTCTGCCCCTCTCAGAACATGGTCACAGGACTCTACTGTGACAACCAGACAGTGGGAGATAAAGTGCAGAATAGAACACAGACAGCATGACCCACGTTGTCTTCCTTTTATTCTGAAAGCCTGTCCCTTAATGTATACCAGTTTTGGCCTTTTCCATTTCACTCTATGCAAATACAGTTTTGATGAGCCCTATCTCCATAGTTCTGGGAAGAGAAAACCAGAAGTAGCCTGTGGGGCTGTCCTCTTTCTTGGCGTGGTGCTTGTGTGCATATGTCTCATAAGTTCCTCAGTTGCCAGACTCCTTCCAGCCCAGGCAGCACTGGTATTTGTTCAGGAGGTTTTCTGGGTGTTACCACACTCCTAAGAACTGTTCTTCAAAAGATGTATCACTGAATGATTCATTGCTTTTGCATTCTCCTTAGCTGTCGGTCTGTAGTTATCCAGCTTTCTACATGCTTACATTGTGCTGGTTTAATGGCTTTTCCTTTTCCACACTTGTGATGAATTTAGGGGCTCTCAGTGTGATGCATTTCCTTCTGTCTGCACTGAAATGTCAGTGTGACATCCACGGATTTTGACTGGCTCAGGAAGGAGGCATGAGATGTTCACCTGATATGAGTGCTCATTGTGTCTCTCTCAGCTAAACATGGGGAAGCCGCTGTGGTCACTGCACAAAGACTGGGGCTTGGTGGCATTGCAAGGAGATGGAAAGGAAGGTTTTATGACTATGACAGTGCTTTCCCATAATTTATTACCAAAAGATGTGACTACACATCTCAGCCAGTTTAAACAAAATAGATTCATGATGGATTGATACACTCATGACATCAAAGAGCGCAACTGTTCTTTTCTGTCTCAATTCACAGTCCTTGTCTGTCCCCATGGTCTGACCTCTGCCGCTTGCTGATGCACAAGTCCATCTGTCCAAGGCCAAATTCCTCAGCACCAGAGATAAGGTGTCCTTGGTCGCTGGCCCTTGCCTGTGTAATGCCTTACTGGGAAACCATTACTAGACATGACAGAGCCAAATCTGTCCTTCAAGAATATGTTTTTGGATGCCATAATCTGAAACAAAGGGGAAAAAAATCCACAGGAAAAGAACCACAACAGTATAGCATCTGCCAGTGCTCAGAGTGGGGAAAAGCAGGCTCCAGTGATGATAATCCTATGAGACAGTATTGTATTTGGCACTCAGACACTTGTGTGATCTGTGTTTCAGGAATCCCTTAGCAAGATGAGGTAAGAGTTTCTAACCTAAAAGAAAAAAATAATAGAAGAAACTAGGAGTGAAAACCCACCTTGTTTAATTTATGGCATGTCCATGTTTATATCCTCCATAAATCTGGGAGAAGAAGGGGCAGTCATCACTCTCCCACTCACCCTTAATCTACAGTGTTCCTTCTCTGCAGGCTTGAAGTTCCAGAGAAAGATGATTTGTCTTCAGAATTTATGTTTGGTTTTGTTCTTGGGAGAATTCTGTTTTCTTAACTTCAGGAAAAATGAATCATTGTGCAGTGGGAAGCTTAGACACAAGATTGAACAAGAATCAGTGTCTTGTTTTTGTGAACTGGAGAGTACAGACCCTAACACCTTTTACTAAATATTTGTTCACAAAGCTTTGCACAGTCTTTTGCTGTCGTTGAAACACTAATACTCCATATCGCCTAAACGTATTTTAGGAGCTTGTCAAGATTTTATTTTGTAAGTTTACAATCATCTCCAATCCAACCATATATCTTCTTCCATTTGCTATTTTAATATTCTGATATTTTAATTATAAAGCATTCAAAATTAGATAAAAGCCCACTCAAAATCTTTAAAATGATGTTTGAAAAGGTAGCAATATTTTGTATGCTCAAAGACTAAAAAACTTCAGTTACACATTTCACATATCAGCACACAAACAAAACTCATTGTAGTACCCTTATTATGTGTGAAATGTTTTGACTCAAATAGCTGGTGATGAGTGGAGATATATATATATTTGTGTGTGTGTCTATATATAAAGTCAAATTTGATAGGTGGTGACTGTAGCACCTCTTTAATCGAATATCATTCAATTACAAGTCATGGTGCATCTACTTTCTGAAAATATCACACTGTTTTCACTACAAATGGGAAAAAAGAATTGACTTTTGGATTTTTTTATACATTTGATAAAATGGTATGCACCGTCATTTTCACTCTTCATTCTTTATCAGAAAGTAATGAATAAATGACTTTCTTATATAATTAGAGAAACATTCCTACATAAAGAAAATGAGATTGTGGAATTCCTGAAGTTTGCAAGGAGTCCGGAAGGCAGACACAGGACTTTGTAAACATGCTGTAATGACTTTAAAAACTGATACATTTCAATTTGTGTGTGCCCATTGGAATCTATGTGTAACCTTGCTATGGCAACAGCATTGCTGGAGAGAATTAACATAGAGATAGACTTGGTATTACTTTATGTCTTGTTTCAGACTGCTCAAATAACAACAGCAACAGAATGGAAGTGCCCTTTGTGCCAAGAACAATAAAGTGGATGCACAGAGTCTGAGAATTCTTGGCAACAAATACTTCACACAAATTAGGCTCTAATATGAGGTATTTTTAGATTTGGATTCCTTTCATTGGATATGCAAAGGATAAGAATCCTTGGAGCAAGTCCCTAGTGCTCTTTTCCCCTTTCTGGAAAAAAAGTACAGTTCTTGAAAGTAGGGTCTGTATTTCAATCCAGGAGAAATTCTTATTCATTTTAGTAAAAAATGTCACTTTGTTTTGTTTTGTTTTGATATTTCAGCACAGAAATTCAAAACTCAAATTGTGATATACCCACAAACTCCAAAATGTGGTGTGGGACTGGTGAGAGAGAAGACTTTCCTTGAAGTGTCATGAGGAACTGCAGTTATCCAGGGAAATCGTGGTATTCAGCATTTTCGATGAACTACAGAGCATTTCCAACGAGCAAGTCTGTGTGAGTGGACATCAAGTTGCTACCTCCGATAACACCATCTTATACCACAAAATATTGTTTCACAGTGTAGCACCAAGAGTTCTATTATTTACGTGAGACTATATTTTCATTAGAAGAGGCAGAATAAAAGTGCATGTGTAACCGTTACAACTGTATGTGTATGTGCATGTGAATTCCAACCTCTTAAAAAAGAAGGCAATTCTAACGTTTGTTTGTATTAAAGTCTTATGGTTAGATCAAGAGCAAGATTTTCAGGCTCTGGGGTTTTTTTTTACATGCATCTTGTGCTTCTCCTCCTTAAGAAAATTGATTCTAGACACAATTACCACAAGAGAAGACCTAGACTCGAGCATGCTTTTGCAAGGATTTAATAATCTTCGTTTTCGAATTCTTATCTTAACCACAACACAGCCATGGTTCCTGGGTAAGAAGGAGGATGATTTTGGTCCTGCTCTGCACGGCACTCTGTTCTTCTCCCACTGAAATCAGTGATAAAAATCCCTCTGAATTCAGTGGAAGCAGAGTTGAGTCAGCGCTTGGTAACAAAGGCAGTATTGTTTGGCATTGCAGGGGTCTGGATGCTGGTGATGGCTTTCGTCTTTGTGCTCACTTCCTGTGGCTCATTAGGGCTGTGGCTTTTGGTTTTTCAGCTCCGGAGTGTATGTTTGCTGTTGGGCGTCAGCGATATTTTGTGGGCTCTGGTGCCTGCCGCACTACAAGGCAGATGTTCCAGCAATCCTTTCAAATGTGACATCTACTGCAGGGGAGTAGGGTCTCTCCTCCTAATTTAAATGCACGAAATCTAAGATTGGGTTTGTATTTCACTCTAATTAGATTTGCAAGATTTGCTAATTATTTTTGCCTGTATTTTCTTTAATGCCAGCAATAAAAGGTAACTTAAACACCAAGAGGCTGCCTTAAGTACCTGCGTTGCTCTTGTCTTTCTTGATCAGCATTGCATTTCCTTCATGCAGGATGTTATAGCAGGCTTGATTTCGTATGCTGAAGTGGTAGTAAAATAGCATAAATAGAGGCTGAAAAATTGAGAATTATGGGAGGTATTAAGACCTTAGTCTTGTAAGAGGTCCCTGGAGGAGCACTGATCTGTCATTCCAGAGACCATCTAAAAGCAGTAACACCCTGGTTAAGTAGGTGCAAGGAAGTCACAGAGAATATTCAGGCAACTGAAGTGGAGAGCGGGAACAGTCAGTGTCAAGGGGATAGTGGGTATTTTTTGTAAGCATATGCTTAAGTTTTCAAAATGTATATTTTAAAATTTTGATATGCAATGATACCTATTTTGCAGGATAAAATATTAAAATGACTGCTTATTTTCATTATTTATAATTACTGTAAGTGTTAGAGAGATGTATTTGTTCCAAATTAGATTTTATTCTCCTGCTCAAGTACATGTTTAGATTAATTTTTCCCAAAGTGGATGAACTATTTTGATTTCATGAAGCAACCTAGTCAAATTTCCCAACTGGGCATTTTGAAAAGAGGCATCTGAAACATCAGATATGCTAGTCATCCCTCGATGAAGAGACCATTCCCCTACAGGGAAATCTGCATTTATTGTTGTTCATTCCACATTTCAGAAGCACTTCAGCTATAAATTACAAAGATATAGTTCAAATACATTTCTAATTACTACTAGTATTTCTGAGGCTCTGAGGTAGTTTGCTGAAGCATCATTGTATCTGGATGCATCTTCTCCTAGTGGAAGATAAAAATGTCTCTCTGCTTTGTTATTCCCAGGTTAGAAATGAATTTCTGTATTTCATTCCCAATTTCTCCTGTTTTAGCTGTATGGCAGCTAAGGAGATCTTGTTCCCAGATGTCCCTGGCTTCCCCTGGAGCTGTCAGGGAGCCATGGCTGTGAACTGTGCCAGTTTGCTCTCCCTGCTGGGTCTAGGTGCTGTGGCCATGCAAGACCAACCCTTCCTTTGCATCCCAACCCATGGTTTCTGAGGATGTACAATGGGGCTGAAGCATCTCCATGACCTCTCTGAAGTGGTGCAGGTACCGCTGCTCGTGCCCTGCCTCTTCTCTAGCACATCTGACTCCGGTATCCAAGGTCAACAACCACCACACTCCTTTTAAGCTGCCAGCATTACAAAGCCTGTGTATTGTATCCTGCCTTGGGAGACTTGGAGGAAGCAGTGTGAAACCCATGTTTATAAAAGGATGTGAGATATAAACACTCTCTTTCTGATATCTGAAGATTTATCTCTCGGTAAAATTCCACAAGGAAAAGCTGCAAAAAATCAACCTCAGGGCTAATTAAGAACCCATAAACTTCATTTATCTGAATTTACATATGGAGGAGAAGGTGGTATGATAAAAAAGATGTAACTATACATCCCTCTCTGCAAATATAAACACAGTTTTCCCTGTGTTTATACTAGAGTGTCTACAAATGCTCTGTAATGTAGAAAAGGGATGCTTGGACCCCCGAGCACAGCTCTGTGCCAGGGCTGAGCACTTTGGCAAAC
The DNA here is from genome assembly GCF_003259725.1 of Athene cunicularia. NCBI lineage: Eukaryota > Metazoa > Chordata > Aves > Strigiformes > Strigidae > Athene > Athene cunicularia. Next base: position 67,997,018 of record NW_020799092.1, read on the forward strand.
GCAGTGGCTGTAGCATACAGAGTAATGGCGGCCACTCTGCAGATGAGAGCAGGAGCTGTGATCATGACACGGAAGGCAAATCCAGGGCAGGATTTTGAGTGGGAAGAGCTGTGGTCAAAGATGGGAGATGAACAGTCGGGGAGGAGGATGTACAATTATTCTGAATGAGAAGGAAACCCTGCCTGAGCAGCAAGGATGGGTAAACAGGATAATTATCAGGAATTTACAGAAGTATTAGTGCAATCATGGGATGGCCTTTGTTTGAACAGAGAGAGGGTGGTGGAGGAGCCAGAAATAAACTCCAGGTTAAGAGCTGTAATGACAGAGATTTTACTGGAGTTTTAACACTCATGGAGAAAGGGGGAAGGAGGAAAAACATTAATTCAGTTTTCAGTTATCAGGAGACCTTGCAGGAGAAAAGAGCAAGGAAAAGATGTGGGTCTGGCTGCTCACTCGCAGTTGTTGGTGCAGATGTGATAGTTATAACTGGGGAAAAGAATTTAAATAAGAAGGTATAAAAGGGAAGGGGGATAGCACGTCCATCAAAGATAACCCTGAAGGAGAAGACAAAAGAAGAAACAGGAAGAAAAATCTCAATGAGCAAAGGATACACCTGGCTGTTGAAGGCAAGGGAAAAGTAGGGAAAAATGAAAAAGCAACTCTTGTTCTTAAGAAAGAGGTGGGGGGGCTGCTTCAATGCCCCAGAGAGTGAGGAGCTGGTAAGAGGAAGAAAAGAAAATCAAAATACTGGAAGCAGAAGCCTTGAGGTTTTGAGAAGCCTGGAGATGAGGGGGAGGAGGGAGAGCAAGCAGCAAGCAGAAAAAGGGGTGGAGCCGGGCAGGCAGCTAAAGCCTCCTAGGCTCCCAGGGAGAAGGAAAGAAACCCATGAAAAAAATGGTTAGCAAGAAGCTGAGAGGAAGGGCAAGGGGGAGTGAGGACACAAGCCACAGAATTACAGCTGGAGCAGTGGATTGCACTGAGAACAGAGCAGGAGAGGGATTTAGTAATGCATCCTCACACAAAGCCGTCTCCCTTTGTGTCCAAATGTGCCCGTTTCTGTCAATTTGATTAAATTAAGTGGTTGATCTCATTATCCAGATGATGGGTGGGTGCTGATGCATAGCCCTCAGAATCACATAGAGCCTGTAGGAAGAACTGATTTATGGCTCAGTGGCCAAAATTTTAAAAAATCCCTGAAAGTAATGTGATCCCAAGCAAAGCTTATATTTTTCCATTTCTCTTTTTTTTTTAAATTTTTTTTTTTTTTGGTGGTGAAAGAACAAGAACAGAAACAAAATTCTCTGCATCTGCTGAGAAGAAAAATATCTGATTTCAGGTCTTTGTAAGGAATTCTAGAGGAACAAAGAAGCAAAATTTTTCCTCCTGCTGACACTGCAGGAGCCAGGGCCTCACTGTCTCATGGGAAAGCACAGACCACATGCCAAGAGGCTGCATTTCACTCCTGCCAACAGGAATTTGACCCTGCCTCTCTCTTGTGACTCCCTAAGCACTGGGCTGGTGAGTCCTCTGCCCACTATGCTTTGTGCAAGGCGTAAAGTCCCACCAGCAGGGATTGGCATGTGTAACCTGCCTGGGCTGTTTTCATCTCCAGCAGGAGAAAGGCAGGTTCACACCCACTGGCTGCCCAGTTCAGGACATGGCTGTTAATTAAATTCTTCCATCATTCACAAGCGGACACTGCAGGGTGGTGTTGGGGGTAGCTCTCCCTGCTGACAGCCAAAACTGGTCCACAGAGCTGCTGGGACAGAAAGCAAGTGAGAAGGAAGAGAATGACTGTGGCCTGAGCCTGGTGTAATGTTTGAAGACCATGGAAACAGTTAACATTTGTTTTGGATGGGCTGATTTTTCTTAAGGCAACATAATTATAATTATTTGGAATGAGCAGCAGCCACCCTGAAAGAGGCACAGGACACCCTCAGAGCTTTCATGACGAGTCCAGTGGATTCTGGGAGGTGGCTGGAGTGGTACATTTAGCAATGCATGGAGGAGATGAAACGGTGCACAGTTGGTGGGCTTGGTGTCTCCCTCTGAGAAACGTATTAGTGAGGACCACAGGTTCATTTGCTGAGCTCGTGGTGATTTGTGGCAGCAAATGTATATGCTGATGTCTAAATGTGGTGCTCAGAAAAGAAGAGATTAAAGGATATCCTAGATCTTGCTCTGTGCCCTGCCTTCCTCACTTCTCTGAAGCTGTAAAGCCCCTTGCACAGGCAGCAGTCAGTCTGCCTGGCAGGGAAGCAGGAGTCACTGCTCCACGTGGCGGTCTGCTCCCAGCGGCAAAGAGGTGCTGGGTCCCGCTCCCCAGAGAGCACCCTAGCAACCCTGCTTGCTGAACAGCCCCTCCAGCCAGTGCCAGGGACCTCACACCATCCCTGCAAGCCCCAGCCACATTTCCCAACACAGCTGTGGCTCTTCAAGCATAGTGTACTCCATGGGTTTCTTCGACCAGGTTTATGTTGACCTGCCAAGCATCTCAACATGTGTGTGGCCCTGGCTCTTACTGTTCTTCTGTGGCCCTGGCAAGGTTCATGTGCTCTGTGCCAAAGCTTCCCCATCATTTGCCAACTCTGCTGCAGGCTTTCCCTTATCCCAGCAGCAAACTCTGCACCCAGGGCTGAGGCTGAGGAGGGACAAGCTCTTAGAATCATAGAATGGTTTGAGTTGGAAGGGACTTCAAAGATCATCTAGTTCCAACACCACTGCTATGGCAGGGACCCCTTCCCAGTAGATCAGATTGCTCAAGGCTCCATCCAACCTGGCTCTAAACACTTCCAGGGATGGAGCATCCACAGCCTCCCTGGGCAACCTGTTCTAGTGCCTCACCATCCTCACAGTAAAAACCTTCTTCCTTATATTTAGTCTAAACCTCCCCTCCCTGAGCTTCCACCCATTACCCTTCGTTCTAACATTACAGTCCCTTGTAAAAAGTCCCTCCCCAGCCTTCTTGTAGGTGCCCTTCAGGTACTGGAAGGCCACTATGAGGTGTCCCTGGAATCTTCGCTTTTCCAGGCTGAACAAGCCCAACTCTCTCAACCTGTCCTCATAGGAGAGGTGTTCCAGCCCTCTGATCATCTTGGCAGCCCTCCTCTGGACTCATTCTGACAGTTCTATATCCTTCTTGTATGGAGGTCCCCAGATCTGGACACAGTAATCCAGGTGGGGTCTCACAAGGGTGGAGTAGACGGACAAAATCATCTCCCTCCACCTACTGGCCACACTTCTTTTGATGCAGCCCATAATCTGGTTTGCTTTTTGGGCTGCAAGCACACACTGTTGGCTCATGTTGATCTTATCATCCACCAACACGCCCAAGTCCTTCTCCCCAGGACTGTTCTCAATCCACTTGGGATTGCCCCAGTTTAGGTGCAGGACCTTACACTTGGCCTTGTTGAACTTCATGAGGTTGGCCTGCACCCACCTCTCCAGCCTGTCCAGGTCTCTCTGGATGGCAGCCCTTCCTTCTAGCATGTCAATCACACCACACAGCTTGCTGTCATTGGCAAACTTGCTGAGGGTGCATTCCATCCCACTATCCATATCACCAACAAAGATAGTAAACTGTACCAGTCCCAGTACCGATCCTTGAGAGACACCACTTGTCACCGGTCTCCACTTTGGACATAGAGCCGTTGATCGCAACCCTTTGAGTGTGGCCTTCCAACCAATTCCTTATCCACTAAATGGTCCATCAAGACCATGTCTTTCCAACTTGGAAACTAGGATGCCATGTGGGACAGTGTCAAAGTTTCGAACTTGTGCCTTGCACAAGTCCAGTTGTTTTGTTTGGTGGTATGAAGGTTTGAGCTCCCTGTTTCTCAGCACCATCCCTGTTCAACAGAGCTCAGTACCACCTCTCCCACCGTGACCACTGCCCCAGCTGATGCTGAGCCTGCCTGCAGCAGGACTCAGCTGGTACTGGCTAAGAGCTCGGTGTGCTCTTGCTGCTGAAGTGAGGTCTGTTTAATACTTGTCCGCACTCAATGTGTAAATATTATGAGGAATCTGTAAAAAAAATCTCCTGAAAGCCACTTTACACAGATGTTAGCATGAATAGATTATTGTTCATTTATGGCTGAGGGAGAGATTTTGTAATTTATGGTACATTTTATATCTCTATGATTTTGGTGGCACTGGGAGTAGCCAGCAAAGATCTATTAATAACAAAGAGGACAGAGTTAGCAGCTCTGTAACAGGAGAAAGGATGTTGGAAGGGTGATTACTCAAACAAAACAGTTTTAGCTGTTTGCTCAAAGGCAGACTGTCTTAAGAAAAAAAATATTGCAATGTAAACAGGTGATAAATAATAATTTATAATGAGACAATTTAAACAACTAATAGGAATTACTTCTTCATGAATGTACAAATAAAATTTACTGCTGTTTTGACAACAATCTTATTAATGATCAGGGTCCCATTTAATTAGCCCTTGGGTACACTGGTTTAGACTTTCCTTTACCTGCTCTGCATGTTGTGTGACCTCATCTCACCACCTTTATCTTGGGGAGTGTTTTTGTACAACTGAAACTCCAAAATACTGCCAACATCTAAAAGAATTGCCACAGAAGAAAGCCCAGAGTTTTTCTGAAAATCTTATATGCGATGGGGAATGTAGGCTCACTCCAGACATCAAAACCAAAGTGGCACTAGATCCAGTGGAACCCTGTGGATCAACCTTTGCTCATCAATTTGTGTAGTAAATCGAGGCTGTTAATGCTCTGTAAAGTGCATATTAAAAAACATGAACCTAGAGCCATAAACCTGGGCCATATTTTTCCTGGGAAAACTGCAGCACTCACAGGGGAGCATCATGGATGGCTTTAGTTGTGGGTTTGGAGGGCTGAGGATGCAGGGGACCAGCCGGGATGGAGCTGACAACAGCAGAAGGCCCTGGGCTCTGATGAGTCTCAGCTGCTTGGGCAGTTATGAAAGCAGCAACTGTTTGAGGTTTTTTGTTATACTTACTGAAGTTCCATTTTATGAACACCCCTGGCCCGGGAATGTGTACACAACTAAAAATAACTTGAAATGAATGTAAGCCAAAGTCAGCCCACCTGGCGGCTGCAAATGCAGTTATCTCCTGTTGCTTCCTTCCTTCCTTCCTTCCCGCCTGCCTCTCCTGGCTCAGTTTAACCAGAGCACAGGTGTCTTTCTGTACAACACCACTGGAAAGATGAAGCAACCACTCTTCTCTTAAACCAGTGTGGGTGTGATCACTTGTGCTGATATACTTGTGAATCAGAACAGGGCGTTGCTAATGCTCTGGAGATGCTTCCCTTCCAAACCTCAGCAGTTCCAGAGGAAGATGGTGAGATGGGGTGCAGGTGATGGTTGCCCCACCTGAACTGCAAAACAGCAGATCCTTACAGTGACTGTAAAAAGATCTGGCAGAGGGAGGAGGCAGTACTACACTGGACAAAGCCAAATATAACCATTGTAATGTCAGCATAGGTAGTAGGAAGTCCTATCCTGGGGTCTCTCACCTTTACAACCAGTTGAGGCCTTCTTTCCATCACAGTTAAAGGGAGATAAGCAGACATAGATACTTGAATGGTTTTATTTAACTAGACCTTTTTATGTAAAACAGATCTGCTTCATGTTCCTTTGAAAGAATGTCTTCAAAGAGCAATTTCTTTTGATACAACCATGTTGATCCAAATTTAACTTGAAGGCAAGACAGGAAAGAACTTCTCAGTCAAGTCCTGCCCTCATAAGCAGTCACCAGCTGTGGACATTGTCTAGAGGTGGGACTGGGTGCAAGGGGAACACTGAGCTGTTTCTAAATTTTTCCAGCAATTCCTATGTGGACATGAACACATCACCTAAACTTTCATGCTCTGCATTTCCATATATGAAACAAGGGTAAAGATGATCACTTTTCTGAACAGCTTTTGGATCTACCAAGGAAAGACACCACATATAGGACTTCTGAATATGTAATCATATTCAAAAGCTGCAGGCCAGTTTTTGCCTTCACCTTCAAGGTGAATGTTGCTTCACCTCCAAGGACATGCTACTGTCCTTGCACATGAGCTGATGCCTGGACCTGTGAGCAGTACGGGGTATGTGGGGAGTCCCAAATAGGGCCATCCTACATCATTCTGGAGATCAGTCCACCCTGAAAACACTATTTGGATGTTAAATGGAGCTGCACAGTGTTAGCCCCATGTTTCAACACAGGTTTTATTTTTATCTTTGCATGTGGAATGGGTTGACACACAAAATGGTAATTTGAAATGTCAGGTTTAACCCTGAATGAAAGACACCAAATATGCTGGCAAGAAAGCAAAATCCATGGCTATTCTCATGCCATTTATTTACTTTCAATAAGCTTCAAGAAAAGGCAACAGTGGTGTGTTAGCAGCAGCCCAACCAGCAGCTGGCACAGGGAGGACGGTGGGAGTGTGTCTGCCCTGGAGTGCCCTCTCCACATCCCCACCAACTCGACTACTGCTGAGCTTCCCAAAATCTCACTTCTCAGCCTGCCTCTCTGCACAGTAGGGGCAGAGGTGGCCTCTTCTCCTGCTTCTCCAGCCTGGTCCAGCAATGGACATCTCACTGATGGACATGTGTTTGACCATCAGGGACTGCCACCATGTTTCCTGGAAAAATGCAATTGTCTCCAGCCACTGAAAGGAGCAGGACCCTGTTCTCTCTCTGGGCTCCTTTTTAACTGGAAGGGACTTGGGAGAAGAAGCCTAGGACGACTGAAGAGAGACACCTCTGGGGCAGGTCATGTTTGGGAACTACCTCATACCAAGCATTTGCATACACCCCTCGCACTTGGCAGGCAGGCTGCTTGTACTGCCAGTTTGAATCATCTTGGTTTAGGAAGGGTTCACACTGCCCTTTGGGGTGAGGGCCCCGGTCCTGACCTGCCCGGCACAACCGTGTTTCTGTCTGTATTGACAGCTGGGAAATGGCTTAGTTACCTACTGCCTCCCCATGGAGCCCTAAATCACTCATTAGATTTCAGAAATTGGGCCAGGGTGAAGAACCACTCAGAGTCCGTCAGAAACATTGTGGGCCAACAGGAGAAAGGTGCCAGATGAGTCAAGGTGGTGGGGGAGAGGGGCATTTTTCAGGGGGAGCTGCAGAGAAAAGAATAGTTTGGGCAAGACAAAGGTAAAGAAATCCTCTCTGCTGTGCAGGTGATGGATAGAGGAAACCAGAGAGGCCAAAAGAGGGAAACTCTGAAGCTGAAAGATGTCATTACTTATAGTTATTCAGTTGATCTTCCACACACGTTCATGCCCAGCACACTTTTTTTCAAACAGATATCCAGCCCTCTTGTGAGTCCAGTTGAATTATGTCTGCGCTTTCATTACTCCCTATGTTCATACTACCATAAAATATGCATTTGATTTCATGCGGCATGAGGTACTCTCTTAAAGTTCATGGCTGCCTGCTACATAGAGAGACTCTTGCTTTAGTATTTTTTCTGTTGCTTTTCTCCTGAGTGTGATTAGATTTGTCAAACACAGCAGTCACCACCACCACCACACTTACTGCGTCTTTTGAAAGTTTTATACAGCTTCCGACATGCTTTGATTTGATTCTTGCAAGCTCAAGAATTCCTCATGACTATACAAATGAAATTATTAGTATTTCAGTTAGGGGTTCAATAACAAACTTTATTAACTCTGGAGGAAGCTAGTCACTGTGCAAGGTTCAAATCTTCCATCAACACCAGATCTTTCCCCACCTTTCCTTTATTATTACTTTTATAAACTGTTCTTCATTTTGTTAGTGCACATAATTTTCTTACTGGAACAAAGGGTTCAATAATATTTAATAGTATTTTTTTGCTTTTGTCTTCATTGAGGCTTTCAGCTGGGATCTGAACACTACCACAGTTAACATTGATCACTACAGTAAATTCTGAAGCCTGAATAGGCAAAGAATAAGTTGCAGAATGCATAGAGAAGGAGGTGTTTTCAAGTCTTCTGGGCTTGCAATTCATCCTAGAGTTGTTAGGAGCCATCAGAAGCAACTGCAGATCCAGTAGTCACTCTTTAGCCACTCAAGGGGGGTGGAAAAGATATACAGACATTTAAATATATTCAGAAAGGTGAAAAAGAAGCTCCCATTGAATTATAGACCAGTCTGCCAAGCTGCAATTCTCAGAAAAATACTGGGAAAAATAAGAACGTAAAAAAGATGAGCAATAGCTAGCACGTATCTGTCAAGAACATGTAATGTCAGACACATTTAATCTATTTCTGAAAAACAGCAAGTCACCTTGTTGATAAGAAAAAAGCAGTTGACTTCGCATTTCTTGTAGCAATTGTCCACAGATCCATTCAAACTGAACAGGCACCACATCTCATGGCCATAGTCTTTTCTAGCCTAATCATCATTAAGCAAGTGCATGCCCTGCCTGTGCTCAGGCCACGGACACGCATGATATATAGTTTGGTCATTGCTCATGCACCCTCAGATCCCCTTGCACATCTAGATGGAGCTCTTCTTAAGACTGAGGCCTTCTTTGATCTACTCTTAGATCTTCAGTTTGTATGTTAGCTTGACTTACACCTTTCATTCATTCTTCCTCCTTTGTCACCTTTCTCCCTGAAAAAGGAGAGGCATTTTTATTTAATCTTTGATATTCAGACTCCTGGAGCTGCTGAGCCTCCCCAGTCTGCCCTGAGCCCTGGAACATATGGACACAGCCTGGTCTTTGAAGTTCCTTTTGAAGTCCAGACGTGGTGACCACACCCAGAGCAGGAGGATGTATGGACATCCTCAGGGTTGCACTGTTTAGACATACAACCCATTTTTATAGGTAAACCTCCAACACTGTCAAGATTTTAACCCTGGGATTCAAAACCAGTATGTAGAAGAAAACTCTGGAGAAGAAAGTTTGCAGAAATTTCCCCTCATTAAAATTGTCTCTGTCTTAACAGGGCCCTGGGCTTTGCATTTCCAGCCCAGTCCATATCAGCACCAGAGATGACATCTATACTAGTGAACTAAACAGGGTCTGAGTACAGGCTTGAGCACTTGCCTGCAACCACCCCACTGTTTGCCTGCTGGCATACTGCCTGCCATGGTTTTGACCTGTGTCAATTGCTGATCCCCAGACAATTCCCCAGGCTCAGCCTGAAACTGCTCCCTATAGGAAATATGGATGGAAATGAAGGAGTTCAGCCCAGTGAATGTGAAGTGTCCCACACCGTCTGTCCTTAAGGTAAAACAACAAGTCCCAGCCCACTTTTATTTACCAGTATTAGCAAAGAGACTGCCTTTTAGGATAGTACAAGGACTTTCCCATTGGACAAATGGTAACTGGGTAAGAGGTGTTTGAGTTCAACACTGCTCCAGATTTCCTGGCCCCAAATGGCCACTAGTGAAGCTCATCATCAGTATTCCAGCTCTCAGAGATTCTTGCAGAGCTGAAAACATTGCCTCACGGAACCAAGCTAAAGCCTAAGGACAAGTAACCCCCTACAACATTAAAACATGGGGAATGCCAGCAAAATAGTTCCTAATGGGGAACATGTTTTTTGTGCCCCTTGCCAGTGTCAACTACAAATACTACCTGGGTTCAGCAGGGTGGTATCCCTCTGCAGGGTCACTGGGGTTTTTATTTTTTATTCACCTGGATCAGGAGACAAGTTTTGCCTAGTAGTTTGAATAGGTCTGGTTTACCTTGGTAGGAATTGATTCTGCTCATCTGAGGTGAACTGCCTGGATGGAAGGACACAAGGTTGCCCATTATTTTGGCCAAAGCCACATCTGTCCACTTGGAGCTCTTTTCAGGCCTTTACAGAGCCCTGTGTCCTTTCAGAGCATTGGAAAATTACTTTTCTTTGGGCAAGGGTGTGCTGAGATCCCTGTTTACTTGAAGCAACCTGAAACAAGCCATGATGTGCTTGTGAATACCTGGGGCACCATCTGTGATCACCAAGGGAAGAGTTGACAAGTGGGTGATCTTCTTCAGGACATGTTAATCCATGTATAAATTCACTTCCTCTTCTCTTTTTCCTCTTCACAGCAGTCTAATGTGTCTCCATGTACCCAGACTGAAACAGCCTGTGGGCTGATGAATGTATGCTAGCCTTTATCTTGGCTTGGAGTGCCCCAGTAGATACTGCTAATAGTAATAAAGTTCCCTGTTTCAGGTGCTTACAAAACACGTCCATCCAGAGATTTGATATGCATATGTACAGCATTCTTTGAGAAACACCAGTGAGTCAGAGAAATGACCTACCAGTTACTTCAGCAAGGGTTTGGTATTGCTCCCCAACACTGTCTCATGAGCAAACTAAGAAAATAGTCTGCTGGAAAACTATGCTAAAAGGGTAGTTATCAAGGGTCTGTGATCACACCTGAACACCTAATTGAATAGATTCCCTATGGACCAGTCCCAGGCCAAGCAGAAGCCAATGTATCTATTAATGGTCCTGACAAAGGAATAGATAATGCTCTCACTGGTGTGGATGATAAAAGCTGGGGGAGGAGAGAAATGCAAACCCTTTGGAAGGCAGGATTAGAATTGAAAAGTTCCTGCCCAATTACAGCAAGAACCTAAAATAAATAACCATTAACCCCTTGAGGATAAGGGCAAAGTAGTAGTAATAGGTAGTAATGGGAAACTACAGTTTGGGTAACTGCCTAAGCAACAGCTCTGCAGAGATGGAGCTGGTGATTAAAGATGAATATGAGTCATAGGTTTGATGCTGCTGTGAAAGAAGGCAGATGCCACACTCAGATATGAGACAAGAAGTCATAAGTAAGATGTAGTCAATTTTTATTTCTCCACTTTATTTATCTAAGACTTCTGAAATTTTGTGCATTTTTGAGTACCACACTTCATAGCTCCAACTGGACAGTGCTCTGAGGAAGGCAGGAAGGAATGTTTTGCGTGGAGTCAAAAAAATCTGGTCTGGGAAGATGAAAAAGAATTTGGTTCATCTAGCAAAGATAGGGCTGAAAGGTTAAAAAAAAAAGTGTGTACCAAGTGTAGGGCAGCAAGTCATGCAGAAAGACATTAGGACAAACTCAAGGATAAGTAAGCTCTGGAACAGATGTCTTAGAGACCTCCTGTATTTTAGAAACAGATTGTAAAATACCAGTAAAGACTGATTTAGATATAATCAGTCCTATGATAGGGTTATGAGTGGGACAAGATGGCCTCTCTACATCCTGTCACTCCCATCATATACAACTCTATGATCCTGTGATTATTTTTTAACTCAGTACTATATCAATGTCATTACATGCTCTAGATGATTTGTTAACCTATTTACCTTTTCTCCAGCATTACTTCCACTGGTATCATCCTTCTCTTCCCTCTCCTGCTCTCTGATGACCCTATCTCAATGTCTTTGTTGTCCTGCTCTTCTTCTCCCTGAAAGGCAACCTTTTTCATATTATTAGTTTTTCTCACACCACCACCTTGTAAACAACCATTTTCTTCCATTACACATTCAGAGTAGGTGTTTTTACCCTCAGATATTTAAGCATGCAAAGGTGAATAATTGTTTTTTGTTCCTTCTTCTTTACATTCTCAGAAGGGTGATGGGTTGTGCTCTCCTAGTGACATGCAGCTTTCTCTCACACCCATGGGCCAAAATTTCTGCATTAAGGATTTAAACAGAAGTGTGGTCTACAAGCTTAGAAACAAAGGGAAGGACAAGAGAGAAGCTATTACAAGCTGAGAGTCTCACAGATGTCTGTTTTCATCCTGTGTTAGAAATTCAAACAAGAGGCTTAAGTGGCAAGCCTACTTGGCTCCATACACAGTCAACCAAGAGAGAGAGAAGCATTTCTGGTGGGTGATTCATCCTGACTAACAACTGAGTTGCCCACTCATGTTGCCAGCACCAGGACTCAAGGGAGTCTTGGCTTCTGGCTGGGGACCTCAGCCAGCTGGACAGGAGGCACTTAGGTGCTGCTGAAGGCATTGTCATGAGCAGGAACCAACAGACCTGCTTAGCTAAAAGAAGGGGACAGCAAATCGTTAAGGAGACTAGTAATTGCAGCAAGTAATATTATTCTGGGATGGTGGGAAAATGTTTGCAGCAACCAAATTTCTTCAGAGCTACACAGAGCTGTAATATTCTCTAGTAAGTGCATTTTGAGAACTCTGTTTTAGTTGTCTTTAATTGAGTTGATGTTTAATTTTCGCAGGTTTTGCCCTGTTAAAAAAAAAATCATTCTATCTGAGGAAAATAAAAACTTGGTGAAACTGTGGGCAGATCCTACCTTTTTGCTGAGCTGGAAGCGATAGAAAATAAAAGCCTAGCTAAGCTGTGCCGGGGTGTGGTGCTTTGGCTCATCTCTGCTTCCTGTAATTCTTTATCTCCTCTCCTTGGTTTGAGCCTTAGCTTAACTTCTGCCTCCAGGCGGTCTGGGTTGGTTGCAGTGCTCCTTCCTGCCTGGCTCAGGGCGCTGGACAATTTCAATTTTCTACCAGATACGTAAGGGATCCAAAGCAGGAGTCCTATTGACTCAGCTCTCAACTTCATGTCAGGCTTATTGTTTGATTCTCCCAAGGAAGTGGGGGCTCATTCATCTGAGAAAAGGGCTCCGTGTCCCGTCTGAAGGCTGGGAGAGCCCTCTGATCATCACTCAGGAGCAAAGAAATAATTTTCCAGCTCTCTGACCTGTGTTTCTAACACATCTCCATTGCCCCCTTCTTTTCTCTTTCATAAAACTTGTCTTCACTCACAAGCCCTTCCTCATGACCAGTGCTTCTTATCATCTCCTGTCTGGCCTGGAAAATGTCTACTGTCCACCATCCTGTTGTCTCATCTTCCAGGAAACATTTTTAAGTATCAGCCCATGGCTGGCACTATCAAGGGGAACTCCTGAAAGCCACCTACTACCTCCATGAGTCCCTCTGGAAGCCATTCTTTGGTAACAGCCACATCAGGCATTAGGTGTGCTGGAATGCCTGTCCTTGTACACCTCCATTAGTCAATACTTGCCTGTTGTCTGCAGTGCTATATTTAAATGGTGAACTACTTGGAGCACACCCTGTCCTTTCCTTTTGTGATTGCACAATGCCTCATATAATGGGGTATGGCTTCATGACTTGTGCTGTCAGGCATGGACGCAAAGCAAATAAATAATATTAACACTAATAAGAGCCTTCCCTTACTTCCTGCTTTTGTCTTTCTTTTATTCGTTTCTCTTATCTTCATTGTTATAGCTATGCTTATTTCGTTTAAATAAAAGAACCACTCAAATACAGCTTGTTTTTTATCTTTCCAGAGAATGTTCACTTGTTAGTCCAAAGTTTAAAATACTGAATACTGAATCAAGCAACATGGAGGCTGTTTTTAGTCAAATAATTTATCCTGGTGGGCACTGCTGCTGTTTGGGAAAATAATCTGTTCTGTCTCAGCAGAAGCCTGTGCATACTATTTAAGATGATCCTTAATTCACTATATTTGCTGTTTAGTTTGATCAGTACCTCAAAGAACAGCTCTTTTGTATAATAAAATAAAGTAGCCTACACATTTCTTTTTGATAATTTTAAGAACTGCTACTGAATAATTAACTTTGTTCCTAGAAAACATCCTTGCTTCCCCACAGATGCATCACTAAGCATGGCATGCAAAACACAGGACATTTACAGCTGCAGCTGACTAAATTGCTATTTTTTATTTTTACTGCAAGCAGCAAATTTGTCCCCAAATGTTTCAGTTATTCCCAAGATATTTGTATCTGAGAAAAAGTGCCAAGTAGTTTTGGCCAGATGCTGGGTCCTGAAGCCTATGAGAGAGAAAATAACCACAATTTATGCAACACTCTATGGTCAGTGGTATCTGGGCAGTAGAAGACTCACACATAATCCCCATTTCTGCATGTGAGATGTGAACCTTGCTTCCCTAGAGAGTGCTCTGAGCAGCCTGAGGGGTATTCCTGGAAATGGGCTGACCACAAAGTTCTTCTGAAGTCCTACTCAGGATGGAATATTGCAACATCCTCTACTAATTTTGCTGTTGTTCTGCTTAAGGGATAGAAAAGACAGACCCAGACACTATAGCAAAGTATGCATTGTTTATAAAATTAAAATTTTCATGTGCTCTCCTTTTTCCTAACAAAGACTGTTACCAAAAACTTCTACTTAGATAAGCAAGAGAAAAATTTAAGGTATAAAATGCCAGATTGTTATTAAACCATAGGATGTTTCAGCTTATGGTGTGCTTGAGCAGCAACCTGATAGAAAAGAAGACAAAAGATGGGACCAGATTTTTAGTATGACCAACTTGGTCTCCACTGGCATGTTCATTGCATCCCAGAGAATCAATGGCCCACTGGATGAGTCACTGAAATGGTGTTATCTACATATTCCATTTATTTTATAATAGCTGTTAATCTTACACAGCCTGATTTGATAAAACAGATCATCAGATCTTGTTTTTTGTGTGCTTAATTTAAACGGTAATTATCTGTGCATTATACATGTAAATTGCAATACAAAAGTCTCTAAAGTAAATGAGGGTGGGGCTACAGTCCAAACACAAGTGTACAAAGCTATTGCTGAATTCCTGCCCGAGTGTGAAAAAGGGACCAGCTGGTGCTGAATAAACAGAATAGCTACTCTGTTACAAGCCAACCCATGCCAGTGGGTTCCCAGATACACAGTGAGGAGGAAAGGGAGGTTGTAACTTAACGGGCCATATCCGTCAGAGCCTCCTGCCCAGCGTGTCCCTTCTGGGCAAGTCCTGCTGTGATAAAGTTTGGCTGCTTTCATGGCTCAAAGTGCAGAGAAGAGACCCAAGAAGCTGGAGGGGGGATGTAAATGTCAACGTTTTCTCTTGGGGAGGCCATGGTGTTGCATGGACTATCTATCTTCTCAGTGAAAGAAATAGATATCTAAATGGTGAAGTATAAGTACACACTGAATTCAGGCTGACAAAATTTGTCACATTGACCCTGGGTACAGACCCGTGATTTAACTCTGAAGCTGAGTGGAACTGGACATCTAAATAATGGCTTCTGTGTACTGAAGTTCAGTGACAAACCAGATCTATAATAAAACCACGAATCTTTATTAACAATGACTTTAATGCCTTAACACCACTTACACTCTTGTTCCACGGTCACATTAAACCAGCTCAAATCCTGGTGCAAATCAAGTCCCACTCCCCCGAGCTCCTGGATGCATGCTGCCTTTCCTCTTCCGATTCTTGCCTTCTGCCAGCACACACATTTGTGTGGCCAAGCAATAAACTGGTTCTGGGAACTAACCTGGCTTGAAACAAGCATTCAGTCCTCCAAAAAGGATTGCCCCCAAACCCCCACAGGGCTGAGGCACTGACAGCAAAACCTGGGGTGAGGTAGCTTCAGCCTGATCTCACTCTCTCTCCTGTTGGGGACATTAATTCCGGAGGGTCAAAAGTAGTCAGAAAGAGAAAAGCATTCCAAAACATTCTAAATTTTATGGGAGGGATTTTAAAAAATCAGCTAGTCCAAACCTCTGTACTAAGGCAATTAAGTTGTCTTTGTTCTTTGCCTGAGATACGCTTTTTTCTCCACTGTTGTCAAAACTCTTCAGTGAAGGATATACTTTTGCATTCAAGATAAAACAAGAGAAAATTCCTCTCTTCTATCTTCTTGCCACCACCTGTTCCTTTTCCCTTCCTTTTGTCTTATTTTTACATATGTATTTATTGAGTTGTGAAAGAGAATTGAGTGATGTCTTCTCCAATAATTGACTATGATCTTCAATGTAGTTATAGAAAACCATACATTAATATGCCTTAGGAGGTGAAGGGACAAATACCTCAGCATGCACACACCTTCAGCAGGTATTTATTTTTGAAAATAGACATGTAAACAGCCATGTTGGAACTTGCAAAACTTCTTGGTGTTATTATTACTGCCCTATGACTGTATCCCTGTATGATGATAATTTTTTTTTAACATAGTTCAATGCAAACATTTGATGAGTTAAGAAAAAGCTCTCTTGTTTTTTGGAAATGGACTCTACTGTGTGTTATAGTACTAAGAGAACTCAGTTCCTTGACATGTTTGAGGGATAAATTGTTTATGTTGCTAAAACCCATCTAAAAAGATTATTTGGTTTAAATGGTTAGGGTAACCGTACTTAAGTCTACCCCTTGTTTTAAATCCAGTCCAAATCAGTGCATAACTAGCAATAAACAAGTACTTTAAATCCTGTTTCTGTGAGGGGAGATCACAAAAGGTACTACTGCAGTTGGTGATATGTGGTGAATTTCTTGGCACTTTCAATGGAAAGCAAAAAACTGCTTGAATGGATAGTGCCTGAAAATATTTTCCAGTGGCACATGGTGTATTGGGCTTGTGTGGCAAGGTTTTGGTAGCAGTGGGGCTGAAGGGATGGCTTCTGTGAGAAGATGCCAGAATCTTCCCCCATATCCAATAAAGCCAATGCCAACCGGCTCCAAGACCTGCTGCTGGCCAAGGCCGAGCCTATCAGTGACAGTGGTAGCACCACTTTAGGAGGGTGGGAAAAAAAAAAAAACAAGCACCACTTTAGGAGGGTGGGAAAAAAAAAAACCAAACACCTGCACAATTGCAGCTGGAGAGAATTTTAGACCCTGTTCCCTGCTGTAGTTTTACTCTTCGTATCACTCGCTTTCAGTGGATGTGCATTTATTTTCCTTGCTGACAATCTTTATAGCCCTGTAGTTTGCTGTTGGAAGCTTTCAGTTCATCTTAGGTAATCCATGCAAATATCCAGATCTTTTATTTTACTTACATCACCAGGTTCAGTCTTGTTCCAGTTGGGGTCTATTTAGTGCACAATAGTAGTCTATGATCCACATTGACAGAATCTGTCTTTCCCGTGGGGTTTGGGTTTTTTTTTTTTTTTTGTGCTTGCAGTAATTCACTGCTCCTTCTCTCCTTTGAAACATTCTGTGAATCCATATGAATCCATTCACATCCATACCAGTGAATGTGCTTCTGATGGGTCTCCAGGTCTAGTCTAAATGATCAGAAAGGGATTCCAACTCATTCCAGATGGAAAACTTGTCTCAAGAAGAAGAAGGTGGCAGCCATCCCATGGTGCTTTCTACACAGTCAGTGACTGACCCATTGACTTTGGGTGACCACTTCTAATCAGAAAAGCAATCATTTCAATGGCCTATGTTACCATATAATTAAATCTGTCGCTACACTACAAATCCTGCAGTTAATATTGAAGAGATTAATCTTGCTCTAAATGTGAAATACTTGAAAAGTAAAAAATACTGCTATTCTTATTTGTCCAGAGAGCCACATGGAAGATTCCTGATCAATTTTTTTTTTTTTTTCTTGCTTCTGTGAACTACCATCAGAAGCACTGATCTCTTTTACATGTAAAATATGAACTCAGCAACTCTGCTCTAGCAACATAGCTTGTGCAATTTTATACATTTGTGAATAAACCAAGTAATATCACTCTGATGTACATTCATAAATCGCCAAGTGTGGAGTGCTCACCTCTGGTTTTACTAAGATTAAAACACTACAACCTATCCAAGCAGTTTAAATACATATTAAACTATATGAGCTATGAAATCTATTGATAATGCTGGAGAACAACTTTCTGTGGATCCTTTTGGAAGACCAATGCCTGTGGCAGGTGCCTCCACCCAATGACAGCAGAGCTTCTTGACTGCTGAAATGTAGCCTTTGTTCTCAGGGCCTCGTGGGAATTGGGGCCTTTAGACAATGGCAGCCGCTATTGACTACAGGTCAGATTGGGGCTGGGCGTAAATGGAGTCCCCTGGGGGAGCCATTTGGAGCTCAGCCCCTGGAGCAGCAGCTGTGGCCAAGGAATCTCCCCTTGGGTCGGGACGCTGCCCAAGGAAACTCCTCGAGGAGTCTTGGGTCGGGATGCTGCCCTGAGCAGGTCCTCGAGGTTGAGAGCCCTTGCTCGCCAGGTGAGGGATAAAGTGTTTGGGGTTGTCATTAAACCCTAGGTAGCAAGGCTTTGTAAAGCATTTTGGTTGTTGTTAAACCCCAGGGAGCGGGGCTTTGTTCTGTGTTTTGGGTTGTTGTTAAACTTGATAGAGTTATTTGTTATGTGTTCTGGGTTGCTGTTAAACCCTAGAAAGCTGTCCTGTTCTCCTCTCACAGACATTGGAACCTGTAATTTACGGAGAGCTAGTTACCTGTGTTAATAATATTTTTTTTTTATTTTTGGTGGTTGGCTCTTTATTTGGGAGCTTCCATAACAATTGGCATAGTCGGCAGGATGTCGATATAGGAGTTATTACAGAAATATAGTTGTGCCCCTTCTCCCCCAGATGTGCAATGGGCGAAGGAGAGGTGGTTTGATCCGGTGGAAGTTGCAAGAAAGTTAGAACAAAGCCGGGGAAGTTGGTGGATGTTATAAATGATCGCATCCAAATGTAGTCATAAACAAAATTTCCAATTTATTGAATAAATAAATAAAGATAAGCAAAAACAGCGCTGGATGGACCGGGAGCCCCTGCTCTACCTGGCCCGCACCGACCAGTTTCCCTCCTCAGTGTTTATTCTCTCTCTTCTCATACATAATTATAACCTTTAATACATATTCATAGGATTTCCGGGAAAAGGGTGGGTTTATGGAGATCTTTCTCACACATGCTCTCCTTGTCTGTTGGGGTCTTTTTCACCCGTCTGGTGGTTGTGGGATGAAGTAAACACTCTTCCTCGGCCTGCCCTTTTGGTGACCCCGAACTTCGGCATGCGTCTTACAAACAACTTCTTCTTGGGCCCGGATAACTGTAAACAACACTGAACAGAACCAGTTGGACCAGCCCGTTAGAACAGGGAGTCAGGATGGCTTTTCACAAAACAAAGAGAGCTATTTACACATTATGTCACCCTGCCCCCTCAAACCTGCAGTTATAAAAAAGAGCAATATTATAAACTTATTTTACACTGTGCAAAACCATATGCTGAGGTAGATGAAAATGGACTAAAAAGTCCTAACATTATTTTATAATAACATGAATCATGTGAACTTATTTCACAGTGGATAAGCGGAAGTGAAGGAAAAATGTGTGCCATATTAGGTGCCTGCTTGATTCAGGCGCAGGATTGTTTTGTCATGGTGGAGAAAGATGCCTTACAGGAGCGGTTGGAAATCGATCATTTAGACAGAATTATTATGAGAAAGAGAGAGAAGGCAGTTATTGGAAAGAAAAATTGAAATTATGCTGTCATGAGCGAAAAAGCCTCCTAGTGTTGTTCAGATTCAGAAGTTAATTACAGGGGTAGATCTTGAGGAGTGGGATGGAGAGATCTGGGGAGAGTCTGATGGAA
The DNA here is from genome assembly GCF_003259725.1 of Athene cunicularia. NCBI lineage: Eukaryota > Metazoa > Chordata > Aves > Strigiformes > Strigidae > Athene > Athene cunicularia. The sequence continues at coordinate 68,016,278 of NW_020799092.1, forward strand.
GTGGCTTGGAGGAAATTGAGGAATGGGAGGAAAGACAGGTGTAAACTGTCATTAAAATAGAAAGGCACACAGGTCCACAAGGTGGGAAACCCCGAACCACGGTTCGTACGACCCCCTGGACGGGAGCTGAGCTCGGTGAGCTTCAGGTTAAATATTCGCGTAAGCCAGGTGAAACCGAAACTGAGTATTTATGGAGAGTTTCTTTAATGGGGGGGGGAGATATCGAATTCTGTTGAGTGATGACGAGGCGGGAGGTTTCTGGGGTCCCAGAGTGTTTTTAAGCAATGGACCAGCAGGTAACCAGTCGATAATATCTTAAGTGGCTTACTGGGCTGGGGGTGTGGACCCTAAGGAGAGGGGGAACCTGTTACCATTGAAGTAAATGGGATGTCGGAGCTGGCGGAGGGAGTACAAAAGGCCGCTGGCATTCAGGCGATGGATGAGAGGAGGCAGTGTGGAATCCTGCCTTGAGGCGCCGGTGGATCCCAGCAACCTTAGAGCTCTCAATAGAGGGCTCCTGGATGCCTTAAAAATCCATGTCCTGTCCCTCAGCGAAAGGGAGCAAAGAGCTCTTGAATGCAACCATCGAACCCCCCAACCCTCATGTACACGTGTTAACGTGGGCAGAAGTGTTACATGGTCTGGTTGCTTATGGGCGAGAGATGGCTGGACTGACCCGGGTGAGGGTGAAGATGGAAGCTGGAGGGTTCGGCAAGTCAGTCGGAAACTTCCCCCCGGGCAGCCTCCTCGTTCTTTGGCGGAAGGCCTTGGCACTGGGGGTACCCCGAGCAATATTACATGGGCAATCGACTGGTAACATCTTGAAGCTGGTGCAATTGCTGGAAGGCAGAACTCGAGAACAAAGGAAAAATAGGGTTTGATGTTTTGGTAGGTAAACAGTGGTGTTTACCAGACGGCAGTGCGGAGTTTTTAAGTTAGGGGTACAGAAGTTACCTGTGTCTCCCAATATCCATTGCCAACTGTTGCCAGATAGGATATTTTTGAGGTAATTAATGATACTGAAAAATATTATAAATTGTACACATTCCCCTTACAGCTCTCTGGTGTGGCCAGTCCCCAAACCAAACCGAAGGTGGCAGTTAACAGCCGGTGATGGGCGGCTGAGTGCCCATCCGGGCCTTTTGTCAGCTGCGGGGCCGGGCCGGGCGGGGCGCGGCCAGGCCTGGGCCGCGCTCCTTGTGGTGCCTTTGTCAGAAGCAGAGGGGGCTTTGCTCCCCAGTGGGACCGCGGGCAATGTCCCTCGCCGACAATTGCCTGCTATGCACTGGCTCAAAAGCTCGCTAAAACCACGCCCGGAGAAGGGATTAAGATCTCTGACAAACACCCCCACCCACCCTTCAGTGAGAAACTGCGAGGAAGCTGTGTGCAGTTAGATCTTTATTGCCACCCGTGGCAGACAGGGAAGGAAACACCCACAGCAATTCCATCAGGTAACAGGAGTCACTTTACTGCCGGGGTGGAGCAGGAGTGGGCACACAAGGTGTCAAGTGGGTGTTTCATACACCATAGTACCCTCAAGCTAATGGCATGGATGAGCGAATCAAGAGACATGCTTGATCAAGAGACATGCTAATGTTTCATGACCTAAACAGGATATAAGGTTGGCACAAGCTGTTTTTATTATTAATAACTGCTGGAGACATTATGTGAACCCCAAAATATGAGCATTTTTTCCTATGGAATTATCGGGTGATGATGCTCCTATATTTGACAATCATAAAGGCCAGTTCCCCCTGAAAATATATGCAGGCCAACCTGTCATAGTGAAGTTGCCCTCAGTTGGCATTATGCCTATGACCTTGGAAAAATCTAGGGGGTTTAAATGCCTCGGAGGCCTTTGATAAAGGTGGAAAAACTCACTGAATCCGTGCCTGATGGTTAATCCCCGATTTCTAGCTTGATGCCTGGGTTCTGATCTGAGGCCTAGTTCTGTTTTTTTATTAGTGTAATAAACTATTGTAACTAATTTGCTAAGTTAAGCAAGGTGGGTATGTTACGCTTGAAGGATTTGTAAATGTTAAACCATAATATCCTGCTGTCTAAAATATTGTAAAAATAGAATATGGTACCCTGTCTGGATCTGAAATGATTTGTGATCACTATAACCTATATTATAACTATGATGAATGTTTGAATATCTATGGAAAAAATATAAAGTGTGCTATTCGCTTGAAACAATGTAATCACTTCTCAGAAACCCCACCTAGAGCTGGTATGCAATCGCTTCTCACCTAGACATAATATGTAATCTCTTCTCGGACCCCCCCCCCC
>NW_020799092.1:68018619-68028758 GCF_003259725.1 Athene cunicularia
AAAAAAAAAAAAAAAAAAAGTGTCTCTGCTTTTTAACATCCCATTGCAACGTTTCTTTCAGATTTCATATAGTATTTGGGCAGATCAGCTGGCCTCTAGGACTGTGTAAAAAAAAAAAAAAAAAAAAAAAAGGATGAGAATGGGGAGGGGATATGGAAAGATGATGAATGGGAACCACTAGATAACTTGCCACCTCCATACTTTAATTATCCAGCTCTGACAGCCCTGGCGGCTTTAATGGTCCCAGCTGCAGTTCCCCTTCCACCTCCAGCTGCATGTACAAGAAGTAAAACTGCTGTAACTGAGGGAGCTTCTTTATATCCCTTACGGGAGGTACTCCTCGGAGGCAATCAAGGCATCAGATTTGTGGCAGTTAAACACCTCCAATGTACAAAATTTTAAGAAAGAGATAGGGACTCTATTAGATGATCCTCTCGGAGTAGCTGAGAGGTTAGATCAATTTTTAGGTCCCAATACTTACACTTGGGAAGAAGTACGGTCCATTTTAAGCATCTTATTTACGACCGAGGAAAGGCAAATGATTAGACAAGCCGGAATGTGTTTGTGGGAACTGCAAAATCAAGCAGGGCCATCGGCAGAACAGAAATGGCCCAATGTCCGCCCTAATTAGGATTATCAACAAGAACAGGGCGGACAGAATATGAGGGACCTTAGAAATTTAACAGTGGCCGGCATTAGAGAAGCAGTTCTTCGGGGGCAAAACATTAATAAAGTCTTTAGCGAACATCAAGGGAGAGATGAACCACTCACTGACTGGATAGAAAGATTAAGAAAGAATTTACAAATGTATTCGGAGGTAGACCTGACACGCCCGGTGGGAGAGGCTTTATTAAAAAACTCAATTCATAGCCAATTCATGAGGTGCCACCAGGAAAAAGTTAGAAAAAGTAGACACTTGGAAAGACTAGAGTCTGCAGGAGCTATTAAAAGAAGCACAGAAAGTGTATGTTAGGAGAGACGAAGAAAAGCAGAAAGCAAAGGCAAAAATATTTGTTGCAGCAGTCAGAGAAACCTCCGAGATCTCATTCTAATGGATTTACCTGGAGCTTTGGGTAGTAAAAAGAAAGGGGCAGTAATTAGAGAAAACGAATTAGCATGCTATTATTGTGGAAAGAAGGGACATTTACAGCAGAATTGTAGAAAGCAGGAGCAGGATAAAAGGATGTTTAAAGAAGAATAAGGGAGTCGGGAGCTCTATTTTCTGGGGACAAAGACGTCAAGGGAGTGCCTGATAAAAATAAAATGAAGTCCTCAAAGAGAAGAGTTTGAATTTTTAGTAGATAGGGGTGCAGAAAAAATAACTGTAAAAAAATATTCTGAGGGAATTTATTATTGCTACCAGAAGCTGAAAATAAAAATAATAGTACAAGAAAAATAAAAATTTATACGTTAACGGAAAAAGGCGAGCAACAGATAAATCCTAAAGTCTGATATACAAAAAGAGAGATTGAAAAGCTTGAAATAAAGCCTATTAAAATTGATATAATTGATCCAGAGACACCAATTCAGATAAAACAATACCTCATTCCCCTAAAGAGTTGAGAGGGTCTGAAACCAATTACAGATGAATTATTAAGTAAAGGCACATTGGAACCTTGTATGTCTCCACATAATACACCTATTTTACCGGTTTTAAAATCAGACAGATCTTACAGATTGGTCCAGGATTTAAGGGCTGTAAATCAGCAAACTGTGGCTCGTTTCCCTGTGGTAGAAAACCCCTATATGCTGCTTAACCAACTACCCCTAACTATATTTGGTACAGTGTAATTGAGTTAAAGGATGCATTTTGGTCCTGCCCCCCTGGACTAGGGGAACAGAGACAATTTTACATTTGAATAGGAAGATCCATCTAATAATAGAAAACAACTCAGATGGACAGTGCTTCCCCAAGGGTTTACAGAATTGCCTAACCTTTGGGCAGGCATTTAAAAGGTTACTACAGGCGTTCAAGCCATCCTCAGAAATAAAGCTTTTACAATATGTACATGATTTATTAATAACTGGACAAACTGAGAATGATGTCAGGATGGGGACTATAGAATTGTTGAACTTTGTAAGAGAAAAAGTGTGAAATAAGTTTACATGATTCGTGTTATTATAAAATAACGTTAGGACTTCTTAATCCATTTTCACCTACCTCAGCATATGGTTTTGCACAGTGTAAAATAAGTTTAAAATATTGCTCTTTTTATATGTATTTTTGACTGAACTGTTTTTGTATAACTGCAGGTTTGAGGGAGCAGGGTGACATAATGTGTATGTAGCTCTTTGTTTTTTGCAAAGCCATCCTGACTCCCTGTTCTAACGGGCTGGTCCAACTGGTTCTGTTCAGTGTTGTTTACAGTTATCCGGGCCCAAGAAGTTGTTTGTAAGACGCATGCGGGAAGTTCGGGGTCACCAAAAGGGCAGGCCGAGGAAGAGTGTTTACTTCATCCCACAACCACCAGACAGGGGCAAAAAAGACCCCAACAGACAAAGAGAGCATGCACTAGAAAGATCTCCATAAACCCACCCTTTTCCCGGAAATCCTATGAATATGTATTGAAAGTTATAACTATGTATGAGAAGAGAGAGAATAAATACTGAGGAGGGAAACCGGTTGGTGCGGGCCAGGTAGAGCAGGGGCTCCAGGTCCATGCAGTGCTGTTTTTGCTTATCTTTACTTATTTATTCAATAAATTGGAGATTTTGTTTATGACTAAATTTGGATGCGATCATTTATAACAATTTTGGGGACTCGTCCGGGATAGTCTTAGCTCCTGATTTCTGACTCAATTTAGGAGAGGTGCCCCACCATTTGGTGGCTCCTGATCGGGTCAGGTTAGGACTAACGCCATCCTGAACCAAAAGAAATAACGGTAAGCAAAAAGATTTTAAAAGTTTTTGAACTCCCTTGTTGGCTGCAGCAGTTTATTTTACCCGTAATTCTGTGCACGAAGATCTGGACGAAGATGACGGAGTCGTAAGCATTGCGTAGACTGTTCAGTTGGGTGGGATTTGGTTGCCTGTGTATGTGAGAGTGTGATTGAGACAGAACCTGGTTCCGAAGAGATTGTGGAGGTCTTCTAACCGCAGTTTCAATCTCCCGCAAGGGAATTGGCCAGTGAAGGACCAAAGCGATTCTTATAGAATTCATGGGTGGGTGATAGGTCCTAAAATCCCCTGCAAGACACTCTTACTGGTAACCAAGGGCTTTAGGAATTCCCACTGTAAAATTCCTAGATGGGTCAGAAAAAATCGAAGACCCAGGATCAGGAAAAAGGGAGTAAATTACTGGACATACCACCAGACAGTCTGTTAGGCATAATGATTAGAAATTGGAATGAAAGGGGCCCCAAAAAAGGAAAAAGTGAACAAAAATTAATTCAATACTGTATGGTTGACTGGACGAAGAAACCTTTAAAACCACACGTTTTCTGGCCGACTTTTGGTTCTTTTGAAGACTGGACTTGCCAGGCTTTAAATACCTATATCAACTCAAAAGAACCATTTAATCAAGAAGAAAGTGATTATGCACAATTATGGATCAGGGCTTCACGTCCATATCCAGCCTCAATATTCGTATTAAAAAAGCATGAAAAATCTGAAAAGGAAGAAGGGGATAAGAGTGAGGAAAGGACAGAAAAAGATAATAAATGGGAACCATTAGATAATTTGCCACCACTGTATTTTAATAACCCGCCTCCGGTGGCGGCTGCTTCTCCTGTGGCTGTAATATCACCGCCTCTGCAACCTACAGCACCTGAAATAGAACAGCCTCCAGCTGCACGTACTAGGAGTAGAACTGCAGCATGTGAAGAAACTCCTTTATATCCCCTATGGGAGGTGCCTCTTGTAGGAAATCAGGGAGGCATTGGGTTGGTTGCGGTTCCTTTAAATACCACAGATGTAAGAAACTTTAAGAAAGAAATGGGAACCTTATTAGATGATCCTTTGGGAGTGGCCAAAAAATTAGATCAATTCCTGGGTCCAAATACATATACCTGGGAAGAGATACAATCAATTTTGGGAATTCTATTTACTGCTGAGGAAAGAGGAATGATTAGACAATCGGGAATGAGAATTTGGGAAAGGCAGAATCAAGCAGAACCTCCGAGGGACCAGAAATAACCAAATGTGGATCCCCATAGGGATCACCAGCAACCCCAGGGGAGGCAAAATATGAGGGATTTGAGAATGCTAATTATACAGGGAATAAAAGAAGCAGTTCCCCACGGACAAAACATTAACAAAGCATTTAATGAACAGCAGGGAAAGGAGGAGTCTCCAACAGAATGGCTGGAGAGATTAAGAAAAAGTTTACAGATGTATTCTGGCATTGATCCAAATACAGTAGCAGGAACTGCGCTTCTCAGAACACAATTTGTGGCAAAATCCTGGGGTGATATAAGAAGGAAATTAGTGAAATTAGAAGATTTTCAAGAAAGGGGGTTGGAAGAATTACTGAGAGAATCACAAAAAGTTTATGTTAGGAGAGATGAGGAAAAACAGAAAACGAAAACAAAAATCTTTGTAGCGGCTGTAAGAGAAAGCCAGAAAAATGAAACTCCTTCTGGAGAAAAGAGAGAAAAGAGAGAAAAGAAAGCAGAGTGGCCACCCCCAGAAAGACCTTACCGAGAAGAGTCGGCTGTCCCTATATGTTACTACTTTAATAAGAAGGGACATATTAAAAGAAACTGCTGCAAATGGGAGCAAGATGAAAGGATGTTTCAAGAGGAATAGGGGTGTCAGGGGCTATACCTTCTGGGGACTTAAACATCGACAGAGCCCTTGATAAAATTATTAATTGGTCCCCACAAAGAGGAAGTTTTATATGGTTTATGGAGGATGATCAGAAATTTGAGGAAATATAGAAAGCATTAATACCAGCACCTATATTATGTTTACCAAATATGGAGAAACCTTTTTATCTTTTTGTGAACACATCAAATCAGACAGCATATGGAGTTCTTACTCAGGACTGGGCAAGAGTAAAGAAACCTGTAGGATATTATTCTAAGCTGCTTGATCCAGTAAGCAGAGGATGGCCTGCTTGTCTCCAAGCTTTAATTGCCACAGCATTATTAATAGAAGTCAGAAAAATTACCTTTAGCACTCCTTTAAAAGTATATACTCCACATAATGTCAGAGGTGTTTTACAACAAAAAGCAGAAAAATGGCTAACAGATAGCCGAATTTTAAAATATGAAACAATACCGATTGACTCCCCTGATTTGGAATTAAGAGTGACCTCTGCCCAAAGTCCAGCTCAATTTTTATTTGGAGAACCATAAAACAACAATTGGCCAAATTAATGGTTGAGACGCAAATGCCTTGGACAAAATGTTTACCATTGGCACTCTTAAATATAAGAACAAAACCGTATAATGAGACTGGATTATCCCCTTATGAAATGCTATATGGTATGCCTTATTTTCAGGGAATGCCCCTGGAAAATAATGCAATTGATTGCCATTGGGAAAAGATTAAAAGGATTAAGAGAAATTGGGATAATATCTCAAACCCCACGTTTGGGATTCCCAATTCATCAAACAGAACCAGGAGATAAAGTTTTAATAAAAACATGGAGAGAAGAAAACTTATCTCCCCTTTGGGAAGGACCTTTTCTTGTTTTATTGACTACAGAAACAGCTGTGAGGACTGCCGAAAAAGGATGGACACATGCATCGTGGGTGAAAGGTCCAGTGAAGGAGTGGAAAGGAATCTTAAATTGGGCCAGTACTTCATCTTGTCCTGTTTGTTGTCTATGCAGCTTATATTTTATTTGTCATTGTTATTATTGTGGAAAACATATAATTCGATTTGATGGGTTACAGAGAATTTATTTGGTGAATACATTATCTCCTTTTTGTATCAGATGCAAACGTAATATTCCATTGGAGTTGCTAAAAAAGGACAAGATATTTTTGATGTCAAACTAATAGTGTTATAATAATAGGAAAAATAAGAAAATAAAGTATAAGACATTTTAACTGTGGGAATTTCATCATAACTGTTCCTATGCAATTTGGGAAATATATATACATATATACATATAGAAAGTATTCAAAGATTCAAATATCAAGTCTTTTTGGATATAGCATACAAATTAAAATTTAAGAAGCAACACTGCAACTTTTCGGATCCTTAAGATACCACCGATTAAAGGAAGAGGGCAAGACTGGATAGGGAACAGGTGATGTGGCGAGAAAGGGCTGCCAAGGGCTGCAACCCCTTTGGGCTGTGACCGCCGACCACTATGGCTCTTACCAGACCTCTTCTGATCCTACTTGGAGTACTGTTTACAGTTGAAAGGGTCCCAATATGCCTTGTGCAGGGAGGAAAACAGAACTGTATGCTGCGATACACAAGAACTTCCTTATCAATATTAGAGATTAGAACATGATCTTTTGATGCTTGTAAAGAGTCAGTACAACACCGGTTACTATTTAATTCATTTTACTATGAGATGGAAACAGGAGTAAAGTATGAGATTCCCACAGTAGCTAAGAATTAATTTGTAAATCTAGTTGTCCAAGTGTATACAAAAGCGGAAGAGCTAGTTTAAATTTGGAAATAATTCCCTGTTTGAATACATTCAGTTACACAATTAGGAATGAAAACACGAATCAATATTATGGAAAAAGAAGAGGAGGGATTGTGAAATAAGTTTACATGATTCGTGTTATTATAAAATAACGTTAGGACTTCTTAATCCATTTTCACCTACCTCAGCATATGGTTTTGTACAGTGTAAAATAAGTTTAAAATATTGCTCTTTTTATATGTATTTTTGATTGAACTGTTTTTGTATAACTGCAGGTTTGAGGGGGCAGGGTGACATAATGTGTAAATAGCTCTCTTTGTTTTGTGAAAAGCCATCCTGACTCCCTGTTCTAACGGGCTGGTCCAACTGGTTCTGTTCAGTGTTGTTTACAGTTATCCGGGCCCAAGAAGAAGTTGTCTGTAAGACGCATGCGGGAAGTTCGGGGTCACCAAAAGGGCAGACCGAGGAAGAGTGTTACTTCATCCCACGACCACCAGAGAGGGGTAAAAAAGACCCCAACAGACAAGGAGAGCATGTGTGAGAAAGTTCTCCATAAACCCATCCTTTTCCCGGAAATGCTATGAATATGTATTAAAGGTTATAACTATGTATGAGAAGAGAGAGAATAAATACTGAGGAGGGAAACTGGTCGGTGCGGGCCAGGTAGAGCAGGGGCTCCCAGTCCGTGCAGTGCTGTTTTTGCTTATCTTTATGTAATAAATTGAAAATTTTGTTTATGACTAAATTTGGATGCGATCATTTATAACAAAAGGATTAAAGGTTTCAAAATCTAAATTACAATTTGTAGAAAATTAAATACTTGGGGCACTAAGGCTTTGAGCGATCATTTCTTGACGTATTTTGGCTGTATTGGAATATATGAAATTGCAAAATAAGCTACATATAGTTGTTTAACATGTCAAAAGATTAATAAAAGATTTATGAGACAGACCGCAGCTGGTGGAAGGAAAACAGTTTATCAACCTTTTGAGAGGGTCCAGATAGATTTCACAGAACTACCAAAAGTTGGAAGATATAAATATTTGCTGGTAATGGTAGATCAATTAACTCAATGGGTAGAAGCCTTTCCTACCACCAGATCGATTGCTCAATCAGTAAATAAAATAGTACTGGAACAAATTATACCACGATTTGGAATTATAAAAGCATTTGATTTGGATCAAGGTGCTCATTTCACATCTAAAATCATAGAGTTGGTTACAGAAGCTCTGGGCATTACTTGGGAATATCACACTCAGTGGCATCCACAAAGTTCTAGATGAGTAAAGCGAATGAATCAGACCCAGTTATCTAAATTAATGTTAGAAACTAAACTCTCACGGATTAAATGCTTACCCTTAGCCTTACTCCATATTAGAACAATGCCAAATTCAGACAGGTCTCTCACCTTTTGAGATACTATATGGGATACCATATTCCCAAGGTATGCCTTTAGGGCATCCATTAATAGAAGACATGACTATTCAACAATATATTAAAATCACTGGGAAAAAACCAAACCAAAACAAAACAAAAAACAGAAAAAACAAAAAACAAACCACAACAAACCCAACCCTGAATGAATTAAGAATGAAAGAATATTAGCCCAGACAACTCCTTTAGGATTTACAGTACACAAAGTAAAACCTGGAGATGCAGTAATAATTACAAGTTGGAAAGAGGATAGCTTATCCCCTCGATGGGAGCGACCATTTCTTGTTCCTAACTACAGAGACTGCGATATGGACAGCTGAAAAGGGCTGGACTCATGCCACTCAAGTTAAAGGACCAGTGAAGCAGCCTTCAAAGGAATGGACTGTGGTATCTAAACCAGAAAGTCTTGGAATGGCTATAAGGAAGGACCAGAAGACGACTGAATGACCCACTCTAGAAGGGAAGTAAGAAATAGTCTATATCAGTGGCTCCAGATAGCCCCTGGGGTTACTTTACAAAAAGTATATTTTGCACCTTGGAGGAGAGAAAGGATACCTCACCAAACTAGCAGGGCGGGGTTATATAAGTTAACCAGAACTCTGTAGGTTGACCCTTTCTGTTGCGAAACAGAAACTGATACACCTGAACTGCCCGCAACAGAAAATATTTTGGAAATTCCATGCATAAAATATCTACCTCTGGACACTCATGTTGGGCTACTTGTCAATGTTCAAATTGTAATAGAAAATGGTCTTGTATTTCATTTAAAAGGCAACTTTATTGTATGCAATGCCGAGATAATATAATAGTTACTTGAGAACAATTTGCTCGAATAGAGATCTGTACTTTGTTTTGTGGATGGGAGTTGCTAATACCTACAACCTGGGAAGTATATGAAGCAGATTGGCATAAAGTCTTGAGACCGTCTGCCAAAGATTTGCCTGGAAGTGGGCACAACAACAAAATAGGTGGAAATATCAACAAATTTAGATTTTGAAATTTGATTGGCAATTATAAATCTAGAATGAAACTCAAAATAGACTGTGAGGCTTCAGGTAATTAGCTTTATAACTGAAAAGGATAGCTCCTGAAGAATACCACTGCTGTCGAGAAGAATTCATACCTCATTGCTCCAAGCAAAGGAGTAGACAAAGGAGACAGAGGGGTATAACGGTGGAGATAAAATCTGGATAAAATACATCCACTAGTAGCCTACGACTGAAGACAATGCACAGAAATATGAGTGGTATTCTAGTGTTGTTATACCTAATCTATATTAAAAGTGTAACAAATGATTGGATACACCAACCTTTTGAATGGATTTTAGCCCGTTTTGAGGATTCAACAATAATTCAAAAAGTGATTACCTCTGGAGCTCCCACGTTCAATGTCACAAATTGTGACTTATTGAGCCCTACTTTGGGGTCTCACTGTAACTTGGAACATCAATGGAGCTGGGGGCGGGGGGGGGCGACTAACCTAAAGGCCACTTATTGGTGTCCAAGTTTGAATCCTGGAAGAAGTTATTGCAACTCACCGGGTTATTTTTATTGTGTCTATTGGGGTTGTGAAACTATAGCTACTGCTTGGGATGTATCAGAGAAGGTCTCACTTTTTGATCTAGTATCTTAAACAAATTAATTAACCTTGTTAAGAACAGGATTGAAACTGTCCAACTCATGATATTAAGGCAACAATATACTGGCTTAACCCAAGAAGAACACCGATTAGAGACTGAACTAGAAGATACCACCTTTTTAGGGGCTGCTAAAGAAGCTATTTTTAAGCTTAACCAGCAAATTGAGGTATAAAAAGAAAAAGGGGGGACTGTAATAAACTATTGTAACTAATTTGCTAAGTTAAGCAAGGCGGGTATGTTACGCTTGAAGGATTTGTAAATGTTAAACCGTAATATCCTGCTGTCTAAAATATTGTAAAAATAGAATATGGTACCCTGTCTGGATCTGAAATTATTTGTGATCACTATAACCTATATTATAACTATGATGAATGTTTGAATATCTATGGATAAAATATAAAGTGTGCTATTTGCTTGAAATAATGTAATTGCGTCTCAGAAACCCCACCTAGAGCTGGCATGCAATCGCTGCTCACCTAGAGATAATATGTAATGGCTTCTCGGACCCCCACCCCT
>NW_020799092.1:68028808-68073797 GCF_003259725.1 Athene cunicularia
CCCACCCCGAGATACTAGAGATAACATGTACCTGCTGCTTGAAGAAAAGCCCGCCAAAAGATGGAATCATGAGGCTTTTAAAAGATCCAATAGGAGAAAAGCGTACCAAGAGACCAAGGCTTTGAGACTTTCAAAAGACCCCATAGGAGGAGGACAAAGACCCAAGCAACTCAAAGGACCCAATGGAGAAAGAGCAGGACAGTCATCTGACGAGAGAGGATTGGTTAAAGACAGTGGCACAGAAGTATATAAAACCGCTGTTTTTTGAACTTGGTGTGTGTGTGGTAGGGTTACAGCTCTCCGCGCACCCAGCGCTGCTTTGTCTACTGTTTCTCACCCTAAATCAGTTGAACCTGATTTAAAAAATATATATATTTAAAAATGGGCTCATTTCATTATAACATTAGGATCTTGAAGGAGATGATTTCGGCCATGGGTATCCATATGGATGATCAAGACTCGGATGACAACGTGGTGGCGAATAGATCTTGTGATTGAACTCAGTGCCATTGTGTTAATGTCAATTCAGGTCAAAAAATGAAGAAAGTGGCAAGACACTTGAGGCAATTGTTGCCATATTAAGCATTAATTGATTAATTGGATATATTTAAATCTTCCTTGTTAGAATGGTTAATCAGCTTCCTTCAGCGTTGATTGTAATAAATTGTATGGTTGGAGGGTTGGTTGTTTTTATTAAGATTTCATTGTATAATCGTCTAGGGATGACAATCCACAATGAGTATGGAGACTCACCAGGACAGCACTCCCTTTTAACCTTGGAGGCAAGAGGTGACTACAACACCACTTCAAGGAAATCAGCCGAATCATGACTGTAGTCATGGGGTGGATTGTGGCAGGTGTGTCCGCCCAGTGAAAGCAGAGTTTCTTGGCTGCTGAAGAGTAGCAGCTCCTGGCTGCCTTTATTCTCAGGGCCTCGTGGTAATTGGGGCCTTTGGCCAATGGGAGCCGCTGTTGACTACAGGTCAGATTGGGCCTGGGTGTAAATGGAGTCCCCTGGGGGAGCCATTTGGAGCTAGTCCACTAGAACAGCAGCTGTGGTCAGGGTCAAGGACTCTCCCCTTGGGTCAGGGTGCTGCCCAAGGAAACTCCTCGAGGGGCCTTGGGTCGGGATGCTGCCCTGAGCAGGTCCTCAACGTTGAGGGCCCTCACTTGTCATGTGAGAGATAAAGCACTTTGGGTTGTCATTAAACCCTAGATAGCAGGGCTTTGTAAAGCATTTGTGGTTGTCGTTAAACCCCAGGGAGCGGGGCTTTGTTCTGTGTTTTGGGTTGCTGTTGTTATAAATGATCGCATCCAAATTTAGTCATAAACAAAATTTTCAATTTATTAAATAAATAAAGATAAGCAAAAACAGCGCTGGACGAACTGGGAGCCCCTGCTCTACCTGGCCCGCACCAACCGGTTTCCCTCCTCAGTATTTATTCTCTCTCTTCTCATACATCGTTATAACCTTTAATACATATTCATAGGACTTCCGGGAAAAGGGTGGGTTTATGGAGATCTTTCTCACGCATGCTCTCCTTGTCTGTTGGGGTCTTTTTCACCCCTATCTGGTGGTCGTGGGATGAAGTAAACACTCTTCCTCGGCTTGCCCTTTTGGTGACCCCGAACTTCCCGCATGCGTCTTACAGACAACTTCTTCTTGGGCCCGGATAACTGTAAACAACACTGAACGGAACCAGTTGGACCAGCCCGTTAGAACATGGAGTCAGGATGGCTTTGCAAAGAACAAAGAGAGCTATTTACACATTATGTCACCCTGCCCCCTCAAACCTGCAGTTATACAAAAACAGTTCAGTCAAAAATACATATAAAAAGAGCAATATTTTAAAACTTATTTTACACTGTACAAAACCATATGCTGAGGGAGGTGAAAATGGACTAAAAAGTCGTAACATTATTTTATAATAACACGAATCATGTAAACTTATTTCACACTGTTAAACCCTACAGAGTTCTTTGTTATGCATTCTGGGTTGCTGTTAAACCCTAGAAAGCTGTTCTGTTCTCCTCTCACAGACATTAGAACCTGTAATTTACAGAGAGCTAGTTACCTGTGTTAATTTTTTTTTAAAATTTTTGGTGGTTGGTTCTTTATTTGAGAGCTTCCATAACAATGCCAAACAATTAAAGAAGCTTGGGTAGGCTAGTAAGCACTCTATATAATTGATCTTTGCTTCATGTCACAGGATAATGACGGCTTTGTTCTTTGTGTGATTAGTTCATGACTTTTTTACTTAAAGCCAGAAACATTTTTGTCATTATTTGTCAACCCATATGCTGGTTCTTAGGATGGCATCTTTGCCCTTTGCTGATAACCTCCAGGTCTGAGACTCTTGTCAGGACACCATCAAGAAAATTACCATACTGATCCCCGCTAGTGTAAGTCAAAGTTGACTTGAAACCCTATTGGTGATCAGGGTGGAGAGCAGTGCCCTTGCAACAGGCTCCTGGAAAACAGTTACCCCATACCACCCAAGAGCAAAATGCTTTTCAAACTAAACCCTTGGATAGCTACAGAAGTCAGTAAGATCACATTTGTATCTTCAACACTAAGACACAGAATGTGGAAGCTCTTCCATTTCTTATGTGCTGTAATCCAGCAGGCCAAAAAGCTGCTGCCAGTAAATCCAAATGCTGTCACTGAAGCAGCTGCTCAGGAGCACAGAGTTATGGGTTAATAGATCCTATCAAAAGCAAGCTCATAACTACATCAAAATACATTAGCGTGTCAGTGTCAGATAACCTTTTGTTTTCAGTACTGAAGATTAAAATAGGGATCATTGTCACCAAATCACAAAATGTTGCTGGACTTGGGTCTATTTTTTGCTGAGTTCCTTAGGAATTAGAGAATAGCTGGCAAATATTTGCATTTACAAATATTTGCATTCCTAGTCAGTGGAAGTGTGGAAGGCTGGAAAAGTGATGGCTATTCTGCATCTGGGGAGAAAGCAAATGACCTCTAAAGTTGTAATCCCTTGTTAGGAAACCTTCTTTTGGATTGATGTACAGAGCTGGAAATCTCTATTAAAATGTGTGTTTGGGATCTGGCCC
This sequence comes from Athene cunicularia, assembly GCF_003259725.1. Classification (NCBI taxonomy): domain Eukaryota; kingdom Metazoa; phylum Chordata; class Aves; order Strigiformes; family Strigidae; genus Athene; species Athene cunicularia. Next base: position 68,031,884 of record NW_020799092.1, read on the forward strand.
TGACTTCTGCAACCAGGATCTAGCACAATCCACCTAGTAACTTGTTACCAAAGGTAGGAGCCACGCTGACTGACTTCTCTGGGTGCTCTGGGGGAGTGAGTATCTGCAGTGTTGTGCAGTCCTGGTCATTTTCTCCTCATTCAAAACCTCAGCAACAGCGGTCTACATGGCTTGCTTGGCAACCCTCCCAGTAGCACAGGAGCACTCTGCAATGGACTCTCTGAGTTTCTGGGCTTGTGTGACTATTTCTTAGACCTTGTAACAGCAACATTTCATGCTATCTTCAATAGTTTATGGATACAATGGCACTGTAAGTGAAATATTAGGCATAGTCTCTTCAAGGGACTAAGCAAACCCTTAGAAATGATCAGGGACTTTGAGATCTCCTTCTTTAAGATGTATGGACAGCCTCCTCCAAAGAAGAATGGATTTTGAGCCTCTGCTCTCAGACAGATCCCATTCTTGCATGTGGAATTCCAAGAGCAATGACAGATTAGAAACTCATGCCAAAGTCACTGAAGCATTTAATAGAGTCTGAGGAAGCCAGTGTCAATCTTTCCTTTGTCCAGAATTATTTTAGCAGAAGTATGCAGACTCTTCATATTCTCTGCATGGTTCATGTGAAGCAAAATCTCATCTAAGTGCAGTAATCTTGGGGCATTATATTACATTTAACCTAAATTGTTAACAGTTGTTGATTCTCCATGTTATAATTATATTGGCTACAAACAGGATCAAGTCAACAGAGTGGAGGAGACGTCAGTGGGGTGACTGTGAAATGACAGGCAGATGCACCAATCCTCAGCCCCTCCGCACGGCTCGTGTGCGCTTGCAGCTTGGGGCTGGGAGGGCTCAGGGGAGGGGGGGGAGCTCTGCACATATGTCCAGAAATTGCTACAGTGGATGGCTTGGCTCAGCTCTTGCTGCTATTTAAAGGCACATGAGCTGCATGTTAAATTGGGCATTAGTATTTGCCTGGCTCTCCAACATACAGCTGGTTTGACTATGCTATACAACAGTGCTGTTAGGGGATTGAGGACAAAATGCAGGCAGAGCCCTTAAGCACAGAAATTATAGGACATTGGGGGCTGACTCCTGCTTCTCCTCTTCAGATGACAGTTTCATTATGGCAACTCCCTAAACCAGAACAGTATTAGCAAGTTAAGATCATGGCTTGCCACTGTGCTTTGAGTTGCCAAGAAATGTTTTGTTTCTTCCACAAAGTGCCAGCTCAGGTAAATCTCTGGACTTTTAGTGCAAGATAAGAAGGCACATTTGCAAATGGAGGATTTGCCTCTTGCCTAATCTAAACACTCAGCTTGGGTGCTCATTGCTAGCAGTTATTCCAGCTCCGCAGGAGGTGGCTGTAAAGCCCCAGGACACCTGAATATTTACAGTGAACTCGTTCTAGGAAAATAAAACAGTGGATTCCATAAACTGCTGTCTAAACTACCTATCAGCTCACAAACAAACTATTACCGAAAGGTTTTAAAGCACAAATGAGTGAGAGAAGAACCACAGCACAAAGAAACTGAAGCTGTGTCTATACTAGCAAATTAAATGTGCCTGAGGCCATTCCCTGGCATTGAAGCCAGTTGGCAAGGAGCAGCCTGCATCTGTAGCATTAAACTATGCTACTCTCTAGAACAGGGTGGCCACATGGAAACTGGTACTGGGAGCAGTCCCTGGCCCATGGTGCTCCTGAACCCTACCCAGAAACTGTGCAGGAAAGAACTACTTGGCACACGTCAAAATGTCCCAAGATAGGTGCTAAAAATTTTGTGGTGCAGAGGATGGGGAGTCCTGAGGGATGTTCCTGGTGCGTTAAACATAGTGGTATTGATGTAGCCTGAAAACTTCAACCTCTGCTACAGACAAGAAGAAAATCTCAGAAAGAGTGGGAGCAACTCCACCCTTCTACGCCCCTGGTTGGGAGCACAAGAACATGTAAGGTGTGTTCTTTGTGCCTTGCTGGCTGGAGTCTCAGACCTCATGCCATTGGTGAGCGCACACCTCCGCTGGGGTGCAGACATACATAGTTTTGCCAAAGAGGAGATTTTTTTTTTTTAAGTATAGCTTTTCTATGACTTTGGTGGGTTTGTAAGGCTTTGTTTTGCTGTAATTGGAACCTTCCTTCCTGTTTTGCACTCTGAAAATTCTGATACATACTTTCACCTCTCAGACATTTCTAAGACCTGTTTCTGTCCTTGAATTTCATTTTCATGACAAAAGATAACAAACATGAACACTGAATAAGACAGCCACAGTATTTGTTGTGACTGGGAGACATCAGTACCCAGTTATTCAAAACAAAACAAATTTTTAAAAATCCCAGGAAAAAGCTCTCCCCACTTCTAACAGCAGATTCTTTTGTAAATCAGAACAATGCAGAGCATCCTGGCCAGGCTGGCTGTGGAGCTGGGGCTGTGGTTTCCTAATGCAACGTGTTCAGTGGTAATGCTGGTTTCAATTATTCTCACAATCGCTCATTCCCATCACATAACTGATATTTCTTGGCAGGATTTATTTTTTTTTTTTTTTTTAATTGGATCAGGTCCCTAATCCAGTTCAAAATACAGTCCTGCAAACAGTTGTGCTGTCACAAATGAGTGGGCTGAAGACCAGCAGATAGGATACAGGAGACAGGGAGTGGGAGGCAGGGAAGGTACCAAATACCGAGTTAGCACTGACTTTACAGCTTTCTAACACCTGCTTCTGCTCCACCTGTGGGTGAAAGGATACGGGTGAAAGGATAATCTGAGGAGACAGTGGGCTCAGGATTTCACAGCTGTCTGTTGTTTGTTTTCTTTTCACCCTCCTTTCTAAGACTCCAGTGATGGTTTGTGAAGATAGTCCCATGCTCCTATTCTGTTTTGTCAGAGTGATGCTTAGGTTTCTTCTTTCCAAGAAGGAATCACTAAGAAGGCAAGACGTGTTTTCACAGCAAATATCCTCTTACTTTTGCCAGTATAAAGACTGGTAGATCTGGTCAAGGCAACCATCCCTTTGAGAGTGAATCCCCATTCCAGCAGGGCTTCCATGATCATTCAAATTACTCAATACTATTTTCTTCTGCATCCACCTTCACAAAAAAGATTAACTGCTATCAGATATTTCATGCAAATAACAGCAGTGTCCAAAGGGGAAGAACTCAGACTAGAAGAGAAGGAACTGATTAGGAGTATTCCTTCAATTAGATGTTTTCAGCTTGGTTGTGTTTAATGAAAATCACCCTAGAGTACTTAGGGATATGGCTGAAACAATCACAGAGGTGTTTGCAGCTAAAACCACCTCTCAGGCATCTGTGTTGAATTATCCATTTTGGAGATTATCTGTGCCACAGATGCAGAGGTAGCTGGGGTGTGACATGGATCATTAGCACAGGCACCACGTGGATAAAGTGTTGCAGATTCCAGGGTCAGATTGGGTCAGGAAATAGTCCAACAACTTCCATTTAGAACAAATCTAAGACCTTCTCTCAGAAAGCCTGGCTGGACATGAGCTGACGGTGTTCACCTGTACTTGTGTTATATTCCCTGCTGCTCACTCCAGGAGAATCATCAGCTTAGGCACAGTGTGAAGAAAGTGGTATGGGTCATTTCAAGCCCACTTGTTATGCTCATCTAAAAAGCAACATCTAACATGAGTCCAAAATAAGTCCAACTGGATCCGAGCTAAGTGTGTAAAAAGACCTTGGACCACCTCTGCATTGTGTTCGCACAGAACTGCACGGTTTCCTGTATCCATCACCTGGACAGTCTCAACCCTCGTGAGGCTCCAGCAAGGATCTGACGTTATCTTGGAGGATTTGAAAAGCTGCAGAAGACTGAAATAGAGATAAACATTAGAAGAATGGAAAGGAAGGAAGAGATGGTATGGATCAGATCAAAGTCATTAAAAGGCTGAATGAAAAAATGCCTGTTGGACTGTGTTGGGGAGAAGAAACTCAGATGTGAAGTAGCAGCCCACAGAGTCTGGCCAGGAGTAAGTCGCATTTAAACAAGCTAATTTCTTTCTATGCCTTGTTCCAGCCCTGCCTGTGTCTGTGGCTTTTCCTGCTCCTGTTTACTGGTGTTTTCCAGCATTTCCAAAGGATGTGTGTGATGTTGACAACCCCAGTTCTGGGGTGATCGTCATTGCAGCCCTGTTCCTAGGAAATGTGGTGGCTTGATGACACAACTCCTGCCTGGCAATGACACCAGGTCTATGCTTCAGCAGCAGCCTTTTCTGATGAGTCTTTCCCAAATAAAGGGTCATTTAACTGCTCCTTCTTCTTGACTCAGTGGATGTCAGATGCTACACCAAGCATCAAAAGGGTTTTATCTAAATCACAACAATGTATGAGGAAACAGAAAGGTTTAAATAAACAACCCTCCACTAATTACACTAGAATAAGAAATAAAATTAAATATTCTCCTTACAGCATCTTTAAGTAGAAATTAAATTCTGAACTGCATTTATGCAGACATTAGAGTTCCTCTCTTACAACTGCACTCCACTTGTATACTAAGTAATTATATGGTACCTGGTTGGGAAAGGTTGTGCAGTAAATGTGTGCTTCCACACCCTGAGATAATTTTGATACCTGTTTAGAAGAAGAATATCTGCAATTCCAGACACTGTCTGGAAGAACCCACTTAAAAGTAGTAAGGATGTTATAAGAGACACATTTATCTTTCTGCAAAGAACACTGTGAAAGATCAAGCACTAATATGCTGCCTCACAGACCTTTCAAACCAGATACTCTCTATATGCCAATCCAAGAAACTTCATTTTCTGATTCACCAATATTGAACAGGGATCATTTCAGTATTTTCCAGTCCTTCAATTGATTAACACCTTAAGTGTCACATACCTGAAGGGAGGCTGAATAACACCTGTGACTCAGATTTATCTTTTACTATAATTATATACCTTCAGCAGAAACAGAGGTTTCATGACTTTGTCACCACACCTAATGGAAGTATCCGTGTGATGTGAGTTATCCATCCACCCATCTCCCAGTTATTGGGGAAAGATGAGAGTGACTCACCTCTGGGTACCAAGTCACACCAACAAGGAAACAGTTCTTTCTTTCCTCTTTGAATTTTGCTCTGTATGAATAGGAAAATCAGAGACAATCAATCCCATGACCACATTTTGGGGAAAATTAAATTACTCAGTTGCAGGATCTCACCTCACTGCAGATGCACAACCATCTGTGTCAGAGCTGGCTGCTCTAGGCTCCCTTTTAGTCAATGGAGGGAAAGAGGCACTTGTAGGGCCTGACACATCTTGAGTAGGTTAAATATGAGCATTAGCACAGGGTGAGTCATTATATAAAAGTGCCTGTTCCACTGATGGAGACAGCCTGCGTGACATGCTCCAGCATCAATGGCAACACTTCAGGTAACCTACAGTGATGGGTGATGAATCCTGCCCCAGGTGAGTCAGAAACAAGTGCACATGCATTTAGAAATCCGATGAAATAACATCCTGTGTCATCCAAACATAGTCTCCCACCACTCTCTACCTGATTTACTGGTCTTCCTTCTATTTTATTTTTGCTGCATAGACTATTTAGGCAGATCCACTGGATTAATTGGTATAGGGAGGTATTGCATGACAAATACCGGACAAAATGACGTTCTTTCATGCCCATAATACTTCTTTATGTAGAGAGAAAATGCTCTAGACAGCCATTCCCTCCTCTCCTCCCACAAATCAACTCAGGCTTCTAGTCTAATAAAAAAATCAAAATTTATACTTGAGTCTGAATAAACTGGAGACCCTTCAGCCTTGAGTCACCCTGGAAAAGCTCTCTGGAGGTGTTGGACTGGTTTAGCTGTACCAGCCTTCCAGTGCTGGGACTTTTCCCATTGCAGTGTTTAAAGGGAAAATCCCAGCAGTGCCAAGGTTATAAAAGGCTGGCTCTCTCCAAGAACATGGAACACCCATACTTCAGATAGCTGATGTCCTCTGTGATGGCAGGACATAGCACAGGATGGTGGCAGGACTTTTGGAAACTGTCCAGTAAACCAGCTGGAGATAGATTTGACTTTATGCTTTACTGTGTTTCCCACTTTGGTGCAGCAGCCCAGCACTGCAGGCAGTGCACCTGGGAAACCACATGTTGAGCTGGTGCCCACCAGCGCTGATTCGATCTTGGCAAATTATTAATTTGCCAACCTATGGGTTTACAGACCTAGTTTCAAAAGAGTCAGCATGATATATTCTTTTCAGGATTTGAAATGCTCCTTTGGATGGTTTCCCAGGGGGCTTTTAAATGTATTTGTTTTGATTTATGCATCCAGTAAAAAGGATCATATCTAATCCCAACTCTAATGCCATTGGCTACTTTTAAAGTACAACTGTAGTGTTAAACACTTTTGCTAAACACTCCTTCTGGAGAGGAAGAGAGAGAAAAAGAAAGGCCCAGTAACAACAAATCTGTAACATTTTAACAACAAATTTTTATCAAATCACATATAAGCCCTTTCAGGATTATAATGAATTTCAGCAAAAAAAAACCAGATTTAAAGAAGGATTAAGGCAATTTAAATACAGTTATAAAAAGTGCAACCTAGATAGGGTCCTACAGAGTTCACAGTAACTTTGTTGTCATGCCTTGGACCAAACCAAGTAGTAGGTACATTCACTGTGGAATGCCCAAAAAACCTCATCTGATGTGATTCCCAACACAGACCACTCCTAGTGTGGTGAACCCTGACAGATGCTGCTGTGCAGAGTGGAACAGCCAGATTTACACTCAGCGACCTCCACTTTTGAAATGCACCAATTTATGGCTCTGCTGGTTCTGCGCAAGAAGGTGTCAGAAGGCTGTTATGCACAGCTACTCTTACAGTAGTGTGATGAGTTTTCTTGAGTGCCATTTTATAAACATATTTGGCAAGCTTCCTTCCTCCTAGGTCATTAACAGCCCCATCCAGAAGAAGATGCTCCATAACCCAACCTTCTCACCTTCACGCTCTGAAATAAAACCTTTTTTCTTGTCTTCTTCACTGTTTGACACAGTCCTGGATGACAAGGTATCCAGGAACTGGAATCTCCTCTGTGTTATGAAAACTCCCAGCTCCAGCTGGCACCTTGGGCTGGGAATGCCCTCATCTCTGCTCCTGGCTCCACTACACCTGGCCAAGAGTCACAGCTCTGCCTGCTAGCGACGCACAGTCTAATAACGTCAAAATAACATTTCACAACACTATAAGACTCACAAAATGCTTCGGCTGGCTGAGGCTGTGAGTGAGAAACATCAAGGAGTTGGGTGAGAGCAGAGAGGTGCAGCAAGTCCCAAAATCTTTTCTGACAACCAATCTTTCTGGCCCCTGAAATTGTGCCCCAGAGGGCCCCACCCTGACAGAAAAGGCAGGCGCTTGTGCATGGGATTTTTCAGGATTGTTTTCATTAGTTTTAATGACCAGGCATAGTTACAGCACAGATTTTGAACAGGAACCTGGAAAGTTTTGACAAGCTCTGTCAAAACTTTTGCAGTTTATCTCAAGGACTAGCTCTACAATTAATGTCATTCTCTAGTTTATAGTCATAATCCCAGAGCAAGAGCTGATGATTGTTAATTTTTATGCTTTTGTTCTTTCTGCTTACCCATTGTTTTTTTTTTTTTTTTTTCCAGTAAACAGCTGAAGATTTAGTGTTGGCTTCTAACACACTGAATCCATTTATGATCGTTTACATAATCAGATTTCAGTACACTGTAAATCTATTTTGAAATGGTTGCATTGCTCCAGGACTAAACTGGTTAACTTTCTGAACTGTTTTTCATCATTTGTATACATTTCACTATTTTAAGGAACAGTTAAGATGTTATTTTGGTAGGGCTTTAGCACCTTCCATGTGTAATCATTTTTTTTTTTTTTCTCCCCAGTGGGGAATTTCTACAAATGAATGTTGTATTTCAGAAGAACTGCTTTGGTCATAAATAACTTCTAAACTACTAAAAGTCAAACTTTCTTGCGACAACAGGGTAATTCATCTCTTGAATATAGTGGTTGACTTTTGCAATTAAACAAAGTGATTAAATTTCACAGGGAAGGGCAAGCAAAACTAGCCAAAACGTTGACATGCAGATGGGCAGTGAACCTATGAAGCAGCTCTGATGGGAAGCAGGAATGTGGTCCCAGAGACTGCATATGGATTTTCCTCCTGTGTACTGCATCCTGCTTTTAAGCTCTGAGGAGCATCAGGATTAACAGAAGCATGACAGATACAAGCCCGGGTGTATGGCAACACAACTAGGGCTCTGAAATAAACATTTCTTCCCCAGTGAAGGACCAGACTTCTTCAAGGGGCAGTGTACTCTGCTGTATCCTTTGGCAGAGGGACACAAAAGCAATGCGTAAACCAAATGGAAGGGCCTGGCAGCTGCTGGAGGAGCAATCGGAGGAAGCCTGCCCCAGTTACCCAGGGATGTGTTGCTTCACTGCCATGGTTTTTAGGAGGCTTCAGCTGAGTCATTGCTCAATATACAAACGAGAAACCTTCCCATGAAGGAACTTGACGGTGAAGCCCCTGAGCAGCTGCCAGCCAGTCTGGAGCATAGAGTCACAGATGGGCCTTGCTTACATTTGCAAGGATGGGTTTGACCAGTAGCTGATCTTTCTCTGAATCCTGATGTTTCTTCCTCTCCAGTGTGAGGACAGCTCTACAGAAATGCAACCTATTTCACAAGCTCAGTTGCTAAACTGATTGCATTAAACCAGCGAAATTTTCTCATGAGGAAACATGACTTTGGTTCATACCTTCTCATATAAAGTAGACTCAATACCAAGCACTTTGAACTTGGTTTATAACTGCACATTGGAGTGTTATTAAATCCTTTTAAGAGCTGAACTGGTGTGGAGAGTGAAGAAAATTGCATTTGAATGTAGCTTGTGAGTGTGGACAGATGTCAAATATCTGAGTTCAAGGCTGGGAGATAATAACTTTGCAATGCCACAGCTGGCTTTGGTTGTTCCCTGTGATAATGTTACCTTGCAAAATTAAGGGTAAATGAGCACATGATGGTACGGGTTTAACTGGAGTAAATCCAATAAAACTCAACTGCATTAGGTAAGTATCACTTTGTTTGCCTTATACCAATGGACAGGATTTAATCAAAACAGACAAATAAATAGCTATTTTAAAACATTTGGTCCAGACAAAGCCCTAGATATTTGGAGATTTTTTTTAGACACATAGAGTTGTCTAACTGAGGAGAAAGATGAGAAAAGGAGCAGGTGGTGTGGAAGGGATAGAACAGAGAAGAGAGCTAGAAGGGGCCAAGTCTGAAGTGAAGGATTGAGTTGCATGAAGGCACAGCCATGTATGCTGCGGTAAGGGTGCTGCCGGTAGGTGGGGTCCAAGTGGAAATTTTGATCGCTCGCTTTGCACAGTTTGCTGGTTTTTAACCATCTGCTCTTGTAAGGGAATTGTATGTCATGTGAGGTGGTCTCCAGAGGACTTTTAAATGGTTTGGGCGTAACAGCTGGGAAAGACCATCTGCCCACAGAATAATTATTTATTCCAGAAGGGAGATCAGAGGAACTGAGATATTTTTTACTATCTGTTCATATCAGGCATGTTTCTGACCAGATACGGATCTGAGCTAGATTGCCAAATTCATATACAAGTGAACTTCAAAGTAACCTAAATCAGGCTGCGCGGTCAGGTACAGATCCATGGAGCTGAATATTCGAGTTCTTTGAATCAAGAAAGAAGAGAGATGGGCTGAGATAAAAGCATGAGTGTGCAAGAGAAAGAATCATTGATGGAGATGGAAACTACATTGTGCAGCTCTGGGTTTGTCTCTGTTTCCATCTCCAGAATACATAGAAAGGCTGTTCCCAGCTTTCCAAATCAGGCAGACACAGTTGGTGTGTTCATGTATCTGAACCAATTTACTGTGTGCAGAGTGCTCCAGCTGAACATCAGCAGAGTCAGGCTCCTTCTGCAGAGTACTTTGATATGAGGGGACTGTCTGTCTTGGGGGATCTCTAATAATCTGTGTTTACTGTGAGGCTGCTGGTTGCAATCTCACCTGTGCAGATTTGTAATGGAGCTGTTGCATGAGTGATTGTGGGATTTGCATTTTTGTACGTGCGGAAAGATGGAGCACTAACCTTGAAAATCAGACCTGGAAGGAAGAAATGTGGGAAGGAATTAGCTCTGAAGAGAGAAATGTGGATTTTGATAAGGGGAGCACCATCACTCATTGCCTAATGAGCATCAAATATATTCATATACTGTGTAAATGTAAATGATGATCACAAATTGATGGCACCCGGATCTTTTATTGGAAGGACATGAAAGGACTAAGGCTGCAGCTGCACAGGATGAGAAGCCACTTGAGCAGCTTGCAGCCTGGGAAGGGGAGCCCTTGAGCCACGCACTGGGTCCCACAGTTTTAGTGATCTGCCCTGAACACGTGGAGGGGAGTCAGTGCTGAGCTAGGGACATGCTGCAGACAGGCTGGGTTTGGAGCTCTTTCCCACCGTGTGTACACTGAAACAACACGTGTACGTGTTGAAGAGAACCCATTCTACTTAAAGAAGAAAGAAGAAAGAAAACGTGTAAACTGCATGTCCTCCATACACTCTCTATTAAATTCTCTGAGCAAATAACATAGTGATCAGTAAGAGACTCCTTGTTTCTCTACATATTCAAGACTTAAAATAGCTACTACTGGCTATAAATTTTAAGGTAGACCACTGTGGTACAGTCAGGATTGGCAAACCAGCCCTTGGAGCCACTCAGTCAAAAATACATCTGACCACAAATGCATGGCATGAATTTCAGAAGTATGAGATAAAACACATCCAGTGTGACAGTGTTTGTGCTCTTTCTGTTTTCTGAGCCTTCAGGTTTCATCCTTCTCTCCATCCAGGAGACCTCAAATTTATCATTTAAAATGAAAATGGAAGTGCTCCTGTAATTTCTTGACACTTAAATGTATCTGTAAATGTGATTTATTAATAACAATGAAACAGTGATTTGTTGAAGATGTCTCAGTAGAAAGTTTTTTAAGTCATATTTATAAACAAATTGCAAATCTCATAAAATCCATAATTATCTATAATGACTGATGAGCACTGCAAATATCTTCCAAGATACTGTTAACCCCTTATAACTGTTTGAATTGTGAGTTGTTATATCATTGTAGCTGTATGGAGAGCTTTAATATGAAGTTTATACTCACTACTTGACTCTGAAAACTGAGATTTAAGAAAAAGAGCAAATGTTGTGAAACATAAAATCTGTAGAACTTGCAAAAGCATACTTGCACAGACAGTGGAGAGCCAAGTGTGAGACACCCCTTGCACTCCTATGGGTTGTTCTTTAACACAAACAGCAAGTTGAAAACACTGGTTGGCTGCCTCAAATGCCAGCCATGCCCATGAGTTTGCCTCTCAGCACTTCCCTTTCTAACTCCAAGATCTCAAAAATATCACAGAATCACAGAATTGTCTAGGTTGAAAAAGACCTTGAAGATCATCTAGTCCAACCATTAACCTAATATTGACAGTTCCCAACTACACCAGATCCCTCAGCACTAAGTCGACCCGACGCTTAAACACCTCCAGGGATGGGGACGCCACCACCTCCCTGGGCAGCCCATTCCAACACCTAACAACCCCTTCTGGAAAGAAATGCTTCCTAATATCTAGTCTAAACCTTCCCTGGTGCAACTTGTGGCCATTCCCTCTTGTCCTATCGCTTGTTACTTGGTTAAAGAGGCTCATCCCCAGCTCTCTGCACCCTCCTTTCAGGTAGCTGTAGAGGGTGATGAGGTCTCCCCTCAGCCTCCTCTTCTCCAGACTAAACCCCCCCAGTTCCCTCAGCCGCTCCCCATACGACTTGTGCTCCAGACCCTGCACCAGCTCCGTTGCCCTTCTCTGGACACGCTCGAGTCATTCAATGTCCTTTTTGTAGTGAGGGGCCCAAAACTGAACACAGGAATCGAGGGGCAGCCTCATCAGTGCCGAGTACAGGGGTCAGATCCCTTCCCTGTCCCTGCTGGCCACGCTATTGCTGACACAAGCCAGGATGCCATTGGCCTTCTTGGGCCCCTGGGCACACTGCTGGCTCCTGTTCAGCCGGCTGTCAATCAACCCCCCCAGGTCCCTCTCTGACTGGCAGCTCTCCAGCCACTCCTCCCCAAGCCTGTAGCGCTGCTGGGGGTTGTTGTGGCCCAAGGGCAGCCCCCGGCATTTGCCCTTATTGAAACTCCCCCAGTTGGGCTCAGCCCATGGCTCTAGCCTGTCCAGGTCTCTCTGCAGAGCCTCCCCACCCTCGAGCAGATCAACACTCCCACCCAACTTGGGGTCAGCTCCAAACTGACTGAGGGTGCACTCGATCCCCTCATCTAGATCATCAATAAAGATGTTAAACAGGAGTGGCCCCAAAACCGAGCCCTGGGGGACACCACTCGTGACCGGCTGCCAACTGGATTTAACTCCGTTCACCACAACTCTTTGGGCCCGGTCATCCAGACAGTTTTTTACCCAGCGAAGCGTGTCCCCATCCAAGCCTCGAGCAGCCAGTTTTGCCAGGAGAATGCTGTGGGAAATGGTGTCAAAGTCCTTACTGAAGTCAAGGTAGACAACATCCACAGCCTTTCCCTCATCCAATAAGCAGGTCACTCTGTCATAGAAGGAGATCAGGTCTTTCAGGCAGGACCTGCCTTTCATAAACCCATGCTGGCTTGGCCTGAACATCTGGTTGTCCCACACATGTTGTGTGATGGTACTCAGGATGAGCTGCTCCATCAGCTTCCCGGGCACCGAAGTCAAGATGACAGGCCTGTAATTTCCTGGATCATCCTTCTGACCCTTCTTACATATGGGCATCACTTTGGCCAATTTCCAATCTGTCAGGACCTCCCCAGTCAGCCAGGACTGCTGGTAAATGATGGAAAGTGGCTTGGTGAGCACCCCAGCCAGCTACTTCAGCACCTTTGGGTGTATCCCATCCAGCCCCATAGACTTGTGAATATGCTGAATAAGATGTGGGCATCAGAATTTCCAGCTCTGTCAGGGAACTCAGGAGGCGGGGAGATGCCTGCGTCATACCCAGCTCCTCCATGTGCAGGTTGTGCCTGAGTCAGCCCAGTGCAAGCCCTGCACATCCCCTGCCACCCATCTCCAGAAGGTCCACTGACACTGTTATCAGAGCTGTGATGCGATTTCTTTCAATTTTTAAATTACTATTATTATAAAGGGAAAAAAAAGTTGTACCAGCTACTCTTAGATTTTTGACTGACAGGAAGACTATGAGAAGGGTGAGTGCAGCTGTTCCTGGTGTCCTGCTCTGGCATCCCTCAGCAGAGATACCACTTGTCTCTTATTTCAGGATGGATACTTGAAAGATATGTATTTCTCAGTTTCATCTAATGTGGATAGCATCATGCTTCTGACACCATAGTCACCCACAGATATTCTGAGCAATTGGCTGGACTCATGTTCTGTGTGCTGTGCATATCACAGGAGAGTTCACTTATACTCTTAACTAGAAGTGGGTGAAAATCTGGGGGGTGGTCCATCAGTGACAACAGAGAAGGGGTATGGTGTGGGTCAATCTCTATGCTTCAGTCTGGTATGGCCCCTGACAGAGCTGGGACCTGAGCATCCATGCTGCAGGACCATTGTTTCAGGAGCTTTTAAGTAGCTCACACTGTTCACATATCCTTGTGCGATATGGGACATTCCAATCTATTCCTTTGAAGACCACTGAAAATAAACTGAAGTGTATTGCTGTGTATTTAAGAAGCCTGACAAAAAAGCTTCAAGAATGGATTCACAGAAACAAATTTCACCTCGTAACAAGGATATTTCCTACAGATATTCCTTGATTAATGTTGTTTGGACATGTGGTAATAAAGTGAAAATGTCAGCACAGTCTCCTTCTACAACCTCACTCTTAAGACTTTTGATAGTAAAATAATGTAACATTTCAAGAGAATCATGCTGCATCCCCCAGCTAATCCTTGGCCTTGAGTGTTCTGCAAAGCACATTACTGAGTGTCCAAATAATAAGAATTACTGCTGGCAGTACAAGGAGGAACTCAGAGTCAAGGACAACATCCAGTTTTATCATGCTGCCATATAGCCTGTTGAAGATAACAGAAAGGGACTATTCCAACCAGAAATTTTTGTGCATCTCTAGTGTTTAAAATAATAATCTCAAAAATGGTCCTGAAGGCTCATGGATGGCAAAGACCTTTGCCTACAGTAAATATTTTAATAGCTCATTTTCCAGATTTATTCCTGGCAGACAATACGCACATTTTTTTCCTAAGTTTTTTTGAACCCTGGTTGTATTTATTTTGGGATGAGGAGAACTGCATGATGCTTCTTCTCTATTCCTGAGACTACAGCCTTATGAAGCTGATGAAACACTTTAATGTTAACAGTAGAGGCACTCTTTGTTCATGCTTTAGTTCATCTCCTGTGCTAGGCTGAGGAGTATAGTCTTTCCCTTAAGCCTTCCAGGTAGCAACCAACATGTGAAGTTCCTGATTTCTCAAGCTGATCCCACAGCCTTCCCCAGCTCCTGCATCCTCAGTGCTGCACAACTCAGAAAGCACACAATGGCAGGACAAGGAAAAAGAAGGTGTTTGTAGTGCTGGAGCATAAGGCACTTCTTCCGTGAGGCATGCATGGGTTTGTGGCTCAGGAAAGTTTTCAGGACCTGGTTTTCTATTTCCTGGACTTTTTACTTGTGAACCAAAATGTCATACTCAGATTTGCTTGGAGAAAATGAGCTGAACTCTTAATTTTAGAGCAAAAAATGCATTTCCAGATACAGTTTGTACATTTGTGCCTAAAGTTATGGTGTGTGTTAATACACCCAAATTGGTGGCACGAGCTTGTTTTGTAGAGACAAATAAAGAAGGCTGAAGTGAGCTCTCACTGAAGGCAACAGCAAAACTCCTATGGGCCTTGAGAAAGTTGGAATTTTCTTTAGGAATGGAGGCAGGTGAAGTTCTCAGTTGTGCTTCTAGTGCCACACAGCTCCCACTGGGTTAATCCCAGTGCCAGTGCCACATTTCTTGCAAAGGCAGCCCTGTCTAAGGGAAAACTCCTACCCCTGTCTGCCTCCTCCATTTTCACTTCCCTGGGGATGAATTCAAGGATTCTGCCCAAAGTGGGACCCCAGAGGCAGATGGAGAGGGAGGAGGCAGAGAGCAACTCAGAATACTTCTGCCTTTTCTACCTGCAAAACTGGGATGTCTCAGCACACCTCACAGCTCCAGGCATGTGTGATCACTCCCACATCTGGTGGGCAGGCAGGGGTTCCCTGCCCCCAGGCTGTCAGGGGGCAAGAGAGGGAGCAGGATCCCAAGCAATGCCACAGGGCAATTGAGGGAGGAGCATTTATGTAGGTCGTGGAGGTTCATAATTAATTACTGAAGGGCAGGAGAGTATGTATGGGAGGGGAAGGGCACAAATAAAATGAGTAACTGGGCTTTGGAAAGGGGCTGGATGTGCAGGTTATCAGGCAATTGACAAGGGCAAGAGTGAGCCTGTGGTTTCACCTTCACCAGCAACGAGAAAAGCAGCAGTGTGGTCACTGCCACCTCCTCTCCATCTCTGCTTCTCCTGCATCTTCTCCTAGTGCTAGAGGCACTGCTCTGTGTGCAATGAGTCAGATGAGACAACTAGATTCCTGGTGAAATAACTCAGCAAAAGTTTTAGGGGGTATTTTTCAGCCAGATCAACCATCTGAGGAGGTTTGCTTTAAAGCTGTGCTAGCAGAATACCAGCAATGGCACAGGGGCAGGATGAAGGAGGGGAAGGCAAGGACCTTCAGACAAAACCTTTATTTTCTCAAGTTTTGAATAATGATTCTTGAACTATTGAGACTGGCAATGCTGCAGTTTGTATGCTTTCCACCCATAGCTTTCCACAGGTTTTTCACCCTTTAGTTAAATGACAGTTCTTGCAAGGGGAAAAGATCTTCAAAGCTGACTAAGGAACAACGAAATTCACAGCAAAACAGCCATGAGTGAATGAAAGGCAGTGAATTCACTGAAAGTGAGTGAAATCCAGGGGGGCAGATTAGAAACAGAAACAGGATGACTCACTGAAGGTCAGGTCTTGCCCTGAAGATGGTGGGTTCCATCCCCACCATGACTTATTGCTGTTGGCAAAATTATTCCAAGCCCCATTTTGCCCTCATGCACAGTGTGGCTGGTGCTGTGCTGGCCCAGCACATTGCAGCAGGAAGCACTCGCCAGCATACGAGCCCCATGGGGATTTCCCCCGCTGTCCCCAGGCTTGTCTTGTTAGCATTATCTGGAAGTTCAGGACTAAGGCTACAGCTCTGTCTCCCTGTTTCCTTGTCCTTGCTTGTGTGTCCTCTGCCTATTGCATAGGCAGATCCCAGCCCATGACCCATATTTGGCATTTACAGCTTGGTAATTCCCTGCAAATTTCCCTGATAGTGATGCAATGTCAACTGACCATGCACTTTGATACCCAAGATAAAAGTTTCCATTGTCTCCTGATTTTTTTCAAACCTTTAAGTTTTTAAATGTTCCTTCTGTCCGTAGGGAGTGCTGGCCCATTGTTTTAAATGGGCTTTGTGACTGCATCCTAGGCCTGGTGGTGGCTCACAGCCACTGGAAACAGAAATGCTGTAAAGGGGGGCCACAACCAATCAGATGCACTCAGCACATCAACACAAGGGTGCGTAAACACACCGAAGGATGTGCATGGAGCTGAGTTTGGGGAGATGCCCCCTCCCTTCATGTCTCAAGGCTCCTCAGCACCTGTGTGCTGCCTTGAGGATGCGAGAGGTGGCTCAGGGAGCAGAGGCGATGGGCAGGGAGAAGTCCCAGGATGGGAGGAGGAAGAATATGGGGCAAAGACTGGGGCTGGAACAAGGGCCAGGAAGGGACACCATGGTTTGAGGGATGATGGGGGAAGAAGGGGATTCAGGGAAAGGTCAAGAAGTCCAGTAAAGGAGACTGGGAGCTGCAGTGTTGGTGTAGAATGGGTGAGAAAATTTCGTGGGTTGGGGGAGTTTGAGGAATGTGAGTGGTGGAAGGGGCTCCTTGTTCCCTGCTGTGTTAAACAATGAGGTCTGTTACAGAATCACCAGGCCAAGAATAAAACTTTCCAGGCTTAGGTCCAGCTGCAGGGTGGTTTCAATGCATCATGCTGCTTTTTCTTCACCAGGAGTTGCCACCTTGAATGTTGCAAGGCATCTTGGCATCCACATGTGCTCTGCAAACAGAAAACCACCTGGTCCATGCCCAAGCCCTGAGCTTGTTATCTTCAGGCAGAGGGCAGAGGGCAGGAAAAGACTCTGCCAGAGATTGGGACGGTGGGATTGCAGCCATCAGCCCTGTGTCACATGGCTGTGGCACACCTGCCCCAGGTGGAGGCTGAGCACACAGTGAGGGCAGTGGTGGGCTACTGCCATGATGGGGACTGAGTTCCAGGAGCAAGGACAGTGCAGGACAGGGCTGACCTCTGCCATCACCTCCTGACACCAGTCCCTCAACCTTTGGCTGATTTCTGGACCCAGTCCAGTGGTTTGTGTGTCTTACAGGAATTGGCAGGCTTTGAAAACTGTATGTTCCTCGCTTGGATGGATGATGAGGTGATGAGGATGACAACTGTGCTGGAGGGAGGGATTTAAGACACCGTCCCAGTATCTCCCAGTGCTGCATTAGTCACAAAGGTCACATCTACTAACAGACAGAGCTGTAGTGTGTGGCAAGCTGGTCACATGTTACTTGCTTCTTGTTTCCACCCAGTAATTTGTGCTAAAAGGGAAGTCATTTAGGGTCAAACCATTTCTCTGGGACCTGGAGGTCACAAGGCAGAGGACGATGCTGCTTCCATCTGCTGGTTAAGAGAAATGGGGAGTGGAGGGATAAAACAACCGAAGACTTTGCCTATATAAACTATTTATTTAAATTCCCCAAGGGGGCAAGAGTACAAGAAGTGAAGCAAGAAGCACTCAGAGAAACACTTCTCCTCCTGCATTTACAAAGAGAGAGCACTGGCAGGGCCTGCCCCATGTGAGCTTTCTAACAAGACCTCCTCAAATAACATGTTGAGCATCTATACACAAGACAGAATTGCCTGAGTGGTGGAAATTGAATGAGAAACCCCAATTCCTGCTATGGATCATGTCCATGGGGCAAAGGCTTGCTCTGCTGCTTGAGGAAGAGCTGGCAGCAGTGAGCACAGCTGTGGGAGGAGGTTACCTCCCTGGTGCTGGTACAACTGTTAGCACTGCTGGGTGGTAAATGAGATCAGAGAACTGAGCTGTCTGGAAAACATTTTTTAAAATTTTTCATCTGAGTGAATTTTCAGACAGATCAGTTCCCCAGGCCAGTTCATGCTGCAGCTGCAGGTTGGCTTGTGATGTCATGACATGAAGACAGCACAAAAATAGACTGAAGGCACAGATGGAAGAGACTCCTTTGAAAGGAAAGCGCTCACCAGACCACAGACTAAATGACCTCTGAAGCTCTTCTTTCCTAACTGTTAGCAAAAGCTCTATTAGACAATGTCCTCAGTGATTGTGAGGTTTTGCACTGGGGTAGATCTGCTCTTCTTCCAAATATCTGTCTTCGCCCTCCCCACTGAACATATGCAAGAGGATCAGATGTGATAAGGAAGACAAACAGAAGGATGGATACTGAAAAGCTGGGTGACACCCACTGCTGCAACCTCCTGCTGACAAAACACATCCTTGAATAGTGGGGATCGAGGAGCGGTCCATGTGGAGATGTCCAGCTTTGCAAGGTGGGTATTTGAGCACAGTACAGCGGACCAAACATGATATGAAGGTACACACAGAGATGTCAAACTGCAGTGTCAGAGCCAAGTTACTCTAAACTAGTTTTTCCTCCTTTTTTTTTTGTCTTAGTAATGATTAAAAGAAACAACCTGAGTTGCTGAGAGCTGGTGGCATCAGGCTGAATAATGGGGCCAGGTGGTCTGAATGGGACAGATGTCTGTAAAGCCCTTCATGAGGATGCTGTGCATCCATCTGTGCATGGAAAGAAAATTGAGAAATCCCAATAAACTGTGTGAGAAATTACATTATTCTTCCTTGGGTCTAAGAGGCTGATTTCCTCCCAAGCAATACATTTTACAGGAATCTTTCCGAGCCCTAAGCTGAAGGACATTATTCAGCAAGCCACGTCCTTTGTGCATTTCCCAGTGCACAGCTCACATGAACAGACATTGCACGTCACAGCCTGGAACAATTTCCAGCCTTGGTGCAGGTCAGCGGCTATGCCATGTCTGAGGAGAAATTTGGCACATTTCTAGTTTAACCCAGCAAATCAGATCAGCTTCTTAAAATTATTTTGGTTGCAGCACTCCAAGAAAAGCAGTCTACTTCAGCTGAAAGAATAAAAGACTCTTCTCTCAAAATACTGACCATAATGTGAGCATTTATTGAGAAACTACATGTGGGAGTTGTAAACCAAACAAATGAAGATCAGTTCCACAGAAAAACACAACCACAGAACTGGAAAGGCTAATTTTAAGGTCATTACCAGAAATGACTGTTATCTGCAAGAAAGAGAATCATGATATTTAGGAATGTCCCCTGGAATGTGAGGCATTTTTCAGTTCTGGGAAGAAACATTTATTTTGCTGATTGATGCAATAATCAGTACTCTGAGTAACTGATGAATAGTGTTTTCTTCCATTTAAAAGAAACACTTGTAGACCATATTTCTTAAACCCACATACCCTTAAGGAAAATTGAAACTGCCGGGCTTTTGGGGGGCTTTGCACCTTGCCTTGGGGCCATGACTCTGTACCTCCTCACTACTGGATTATATCACCTTTGGAGTGAAGTAGATGCAACACTGCTTATTTCAAAGTGCATATTAAAAAGATTGAAAAAATAACTGTGCTGTGGGCAATACCTACAGAGTAGTTATTATTTAGGATCATGCAGACTCTGCAAAAGAATAATTTCCAAATTTACTTGGATCCAAGCAGGACTGAAACCATTTGGATCTGGCAGATAGATAACAATGAGATAAATTGCAAATTCTGCCTGTACGGACCCACCTGTGCTATGTCTCCTGATATCTTCGAGATATTCTTTGACCCTGAAACTCCCCACTTGCCTGCTTGCCTTTATATCTCTAGGGCTTGATCTGCTGGAGTCAGTGGAAGCTTTGCTCCTGATTACAGCAGGGCATGTCTGGGCTCAGCCTGAGTGTTGATGGAGTTGAAGCTGCAGCATTTCTTCTGCCTCCTTATCTGTACCTTTGGACTGCAGTTTAACTATGCCAGTTTCACCCAACCCCCTGCCTTCACCTTCTGCTTCGCTGCATGCTGCCACCTTTAGTCCCTTTGGAATCCCCATCTTAACTCGAGTCCTGTCTTATCCTTGCTCCAGGTAAGAACAGCTGTGCTGGTTTAGACCATCTAACCCATCCATCTACTCTGCCTCCAACAGTGGCCATAAGCAGATTCCTAGGAAAAGTTAAGAACAGAGTATCATATAGATAATTTCTCCTTTAATACTACCACGACTTCCAGCTATTTTCAGCTCAGAGGATTCCTGAACCTACTGTGGTTTGCCTGTGACATGGAGCCCTCCAAATACTCGGGAGAGCATGTAAGCTCCTTGCAATTCCAGTGTGCTTTGGAAAGGACCTCTTTGGCAGGTTCACTACCTGATGCATGGCAAATTTATTCCTTTTGTTTGCTTTGAACATGGCTCCTACCGGCTTCCTTAGCTGGTCCCTCATTGTCCTGGAGACGCAATCAACACTTGAACCCTATCCACTCTATGTTATTAATGATTTAATAGTTTTCCATGTACAGTGTCCCCCATATAATCTCTTTTCCATCTTGAGAAGCCCCACTCTCCTGCACTGTTCCTTCTACAAAAGTTGTGTCACACCTTTACTCATCCTGTTATTCTTCTCTGAAACTTTTCCAGCAATTCTCTGAACTTTTTCCAGCTCTTTATCGTTTTTGAGGGTTCAGAACTGCACAGAGTAGTCAAGGTATGGGTGCAAGATGGATTTATACAGCAGCACAATGATTGCTGCTTTATTTGCTTTTCTGTTCCTAGTAATCCCAAACATTTCTTTGTTCTTTAACTGTTACTGAGCAGTGATTTGCTATTTTCAAGAAAGTGTCTACAGTAGCTCTACCAAGGCTTCTCTCCTGAGCACAGAAATCACGATTTACATGTGAAGCTGGAGCTGTTTCTCCCTAAACGCATTCACAACTTTACATCTGCCTAGACTGAATTTCATTGCCATTCATTATATGAGCTGGTCACTCTGTCTCTTAGGGTCCTCCTTGAGTTCTTCACCATCTGCCCTCATATTCACTACCAATAACTCTGTATTATCATTAAAGTTTGTGACCTCCCTGGTCACCTTTTCTTGCAGCTCTTTGCTCTGGCTTTCCTCTGCTGCTAATCCCTCTGCCCTTTCCTTGCATTCCTCACTCTGAGGACTCACAGTATCCTTCAGATTTCTTTACTTGGACCCGTCATCCCTCACATTTGTCATCTGCAGCCTACACCATCCAGATAAGCCATAATCTTCCTTTGTACTTTCTGACACTGCCAATGCTCTGCTTTGCCAAATGGTTGTAATCGTGGCAAATGGAGCTGTACCAGACCTTTGGTGTCTGGAGAGAGGCAGTCCCTGCTGCAAGGCCTGTTGTGAAAGAGAGAAGGGACAGGACAGGACAGGATGCTCCTGCCAGGCAACTGAAGTAACATTTAGGAATTTTTGAAATTACTCATTATGTCATTTTTTATTTTTTGAAGGTTTTAGAAAATAAAGTTGTGGGTTTTGTTAACAGGAAAAAGAGGATTTATTATCCTTTTTTGACCCTACTGGTTAGCCAAAGTTTGTATTGTTTCAGTTAATTCTTTAGTGTCAGGATTGTTTCAAAACACAGTTGTTTATTTACAAAGAACAGGCACTGCCTGCTTTGCTTAACATGAGGAAACACTTTGCTCGCAGCTCCAAGCTCTTTTCTAGCTAGTGGTTCATGCAGTTTGTAGTACCCAGCAATACTCAGCAATGTGTTTGCCAACATAGCTCAGCTCCCTCAGAAGACTTGCGTCATGTGCCTGTGTTTTGGTGGTGGCTCCTATTGTTCCTGATAGTTCATTCCATAAAGGACATTAATTGTTCCCTTTTGCTTAATGGGAATGAGTAAGGCTGTAATACCTTCCATTTCCAACAAGCTTTAACACAATCTATGACAGAAGGAACTTCATAAGGAGCCAGTGGTCTTCCAGTTGTGTTGATTTTTCAAGAAGGAGCATACTCAGTCTGAAAACTCTACTTTTCTTCACTACTTTCTTTCACCAGTAATGCACAGTTCAGTCATGCAGTGTCTTTATCCAACAGATATTTCAACTCTGTGGAAGCCCTGGCAAAGTCAAGCCTTGCAGCAGTAGTAACATGGAACTCCACCACTGGAAGCAATTTTAACCAGGCTTAAGACTTCTAGAGATTAACTTGCTGGTTAGGCTTCCCAGTTGAAAAGGATAAAGTAGTACATTGCACCTTTTCTTGTTTTCAAGGATTTGTAAGTGGACTATTTCTAATGAAATGCTTAGGGAGACAAGGAGATAATTTGGAAGCTAGACTTGGCTTCAACAACATTCAGAAATTGCCACATCCTTTTTGGACGACATGCAAAGCTTTCAATAGGTCTGTGCAATTCCAAAAAATGCATGTGGCAACCCCTGACTCCAGCTCCTGTCTCCAGACCTTTGCTTCTCCTCCATGTGGGAATACCTCATGGTCTTTTCCAGTGATTTTTCTCATAAGGATGATGTGATTTTTTCCTCCCTCCCTTCAGTATGGTCCATACAGCAGACCTGAACACATCTCTGAGCACCTGAGGTAAGTGATGCAGGTGTGAGCAGATGTCCCATAGCCTGCTCATATTTTTTATTGTGTTGCCCAACATCATTGCTCATAACCACGTTCAAACACAGCCATGCCTTACAGACCAGTCAAGCACTATCATCATAATTATCTGCTTGCAATTCTCTTATCTCTGCACAGTGTAACACAACTCATTGCACTGATGCTAGGCTGCACAGCAGGAGGGACAGCATTGCTGCTGCAATTCAGGCATGTTTTGTTCCATGGTTGGTCTTCTTCTGTTATGTGCTAGCCAGACATTCTCTCTGCTCTGCTTCAGAGAGGACAGCACAGAGGCCTTGCCAACTTCCACCTTCTGCTGGCCATTCTCTACTGCAGAGGACACAAATGCTTTTTCTCCAGAGACAATGCTGCTTTGTGTGTTACTAATAGGACCAGAAGAGAATGGGATCTGTTGCCTATAGAAAATGCACTCTTTTTGCAGAAGGTATTTATGGCTGCTGTCCTTGTCTCACAGAGCGCTTGTGTGTCAGGAAAAGCCTGGTACCTGCTAGATCACTTCTGCCTAAGGAGCTCTGGCAGTGTGATTCAGGGCTGTACCCACTGAATAATTTTTCCCTAGCACAGCCCTGACGTTTTTAACAGCCGAGTACTGAATTTAGGTATTTTTGCACAAGGCATAAGTGTGTAAGGATGGGACCCTGTGCAGACAATGTTTTTGAGAACACACTGGCCAGCTCTACCTCCAGGGAGGAAAGAAGGCTGTGGTGTTGCCTCCTGTTGTTAAACTCCCACCACCAAGAGAAGGCTGTCAATGGAAATGAGACATACTGATCTGGGAAAAAAATGACTGATTTTATCCAGGCCCATGTGAGATGGCTGTGCAACAAGAAAGAGACAAAGGCTGATGTTGCAACGACTTCCGCTAACAACCATCAGCAGTTACTGCTGCGACAGCATTTCTGTAGTAATCTCAGGCTTTCAAGCATTTATTAACTAGTCAAAAAACCTTTCTTTGGCTGAAATCTGGCACATGAAATAGGAATTTATTAGGAAAACCATTGCACCTTTTTTCACCCAAAGAAGTCTGGTGGTTTTCTGTTCTCATTTTGGGGATTCAGGCTTTCATTTGGGGGATTCCTTCTGGCTATTGTAAATGTAAGAACAATTCAAATAATATTGAGATTTTCTTATGTTTTCCCATCCCTAAGAGCCTTATTAATGGACTTAGAGAGCTTGTCACTTGTTAATGTCTATGTGTCATACAAAAGAGATCACTATTATATGTAGTCTAGTTATTGGTTTCATTTCTTTCTGACTTATCTCCTCATGAGTACGGGCTTGCAACAACTGCTGTTGAAGTCTTATTACCCATAATCTGCATCTGCATCTGAACAACAAACAGGAAAGAAAGCAGTGCATTCAACATGTCTTTCTGGATATAAGTGGACTTAATTCTCTATTGTCTTTTATTTGGGTGGAACAAGCACATTGATACCACATCATTGTATGTCATGTCACTGTATGTCATGTAAGTGGCTCTACAAAATGCAAAGAAGTGGAAAGAAGTGACTGTTGGCATCATACAGCTCCAGAGTCCTTTGACTCTTTGTGATGCAAGAGTCATTCAGGTCCATCTGAGACCTGAGTGGTATTTAAAATTTCATAATAATGAAGAGACACTACACTAAAAAGCAAAAAAACCCCTTTGACTGACTTGAACCGGTACAGGCCAATAAGTTATGATGAAACTATTGTTTTTATTGGATAATTGTCATGATCCTTGTTGCAAATATGAAAACTGTGTTAATTTTGTTAGGAACTAGTGATCTCGCCTCTCCGAAGCAACTAATAGAAATTTCTTATAGCATATGTGATGTAAGTAATTGAATTTCCCCAAATAATAAAGTAATAATGCTCTATACATTTATTATTCATCCCATTACTGGTTAGTTTGTCCCTAATCCAATAATAAAGCTTTAGTTGTTCAACTTTGAGAAAATCTTTTTATATCAAAAAGCTGATAAAATTCATAGTGTTTGTGAGTGGGGAAGTACCTCTGCATTGGTAGATTCAGACTCCACTAATGGTTAGCTCTTGGTACACAATAACTTAGAGCTTGTCAAAACAGCAGTTTTTGCAAAATTTGGCTTTGCATTTGCAATGCTCTAAGTCATTTGCCCACTAAATCCATAAATAGCCACTCTTAGGCCAGAAAATATTGCCTAAACACATAAATGTGATTTTCTGAGGTTTTATTTCAGCCAGACAAATCTGATGCAGTTTGAGTAGCAGCAAAATCTGTAGTGGATGCCAGCAGCCCACAGTGAAGGGTGGGAAGGGTGGAGGACTGCATCAAGCACTGCAGTTAAATAAAACGGTTGTTAATCTTTGCCCTTAGTGTGCAACAAGCATGAGAGAATGAGCTCTCATCTGGAAGAGTATTTGGAGAGAAGTAGCAAACATGCTATAAATTAACACCTTTGCTGACTTAATGGAAACCTCCCTGCCTTAACCTGCTTAGACACGGTGTGACTGATCCTGCTACCCGGCAGCGCTCCCTACCACAGAGGAAACCAGTGTACTCTGTGATGAATGGGTGGAAATGAGTGCTGTGAGAGCAGCTGTCCCAGCCAGAGACCTGACTGTGTCCGCAGCACTCCCGGCAGCACTGGGATGGCTGGGTGCTAACACCTCTGCATGTGCTCCAGCCACGGGAGATCTGCCACCAGCAAGGGCGCAGCTGAGATTTATTAAAAGGAACTGTGGTTTAAACAAATTGTAAACAGCCTCAGCACACTGGGATTCAGTTGGACTCGTTTCACTCTTTGCCTCTGAAGCTTCTTATTACCAGGATCCTGACTACAAAGATGTAGCTCCTTTCATGCGGTGTCCTGCCAGGTTGGGTCAGAAGTGTGCTACTGAGAGCATGGACTACTACAGTATCTACACCGGGTCCTCCTCTGCATCTCTGCAGGAGACATCAATCCCTCTTCTTTATTATAAGGAATTCTGTGCAGTGAATTGCTAAACCAAACAACATCTCAGCCACCTGGGAGATGACTATAAAGTCAATTGCTCTGTCAGCTCTTTCTCATACCTTTTCTATGGATGTGCATGAAAAATCCCACTGAGGGCTCTGGACTAGCACATTGGTTTGTTACAGTCAATGACAAGTTTGCTAAAAATGAGTGTCTTGCTGTTGTAATTTTATATATTTTTTTTTTGAGGGATGACATCTGAGAGGTTTGGGGTGGACAGCTGGAGATGCTCTGCAGTGGGATCAAATGAGAAGGTACCAGGAGGCTTTGAGTCTCTTTTAGTATTAATCTGAATCTATCCTTGTTCATCCTGACCAAAAGATGTTTCCAGCAGCTTGGCTTGCAGGAATGAACTGGGAGGGTCAGTCCAAATCTGGCCTTTGTTGTCAGGAGGAGGTATTTTATATACAAGCTTTCTTCTGGTGCAAAGAGTAGAGGAAGGGTATTTCCTTCGACTGGGGCTGAGCAAAGTGAGGAGCAGGGAGAGGTGGTGGTGCTCGCCTTGCTGATGTGCCCTACAGTAGGTTGCAACTTCAACCTTGTCTTTGCATGGGGTTTTAGAGTGCAAACAGCTGTTGCATGTTTGCTCTTTGGTGAGGAAACAAGAATATTTTTAAATAAGAAAGCTTAGGGAGCAGTTTCTAGTGCCCATGGGCTCGATACTCCTGGTGCTGCTTCTGGTGGAGGTTGAGGGTGGACTGGGTTGTGGAGACATGAATAAATTTGCATGTAGGTAGCTGGCCTTTTAAAAGGGGACTGTTTTAAAGGACTTTGACAACATGGTTTCCTCTCTGCCTTGTACCTCTCTTGCTCCTAACCATCAGATTTCAGCACACACAGCTTCTGGGCTTGGACCTTGTACATTTAGAACATTTTAGTGAATTTTCTGCTGCGGTTTTGCAATTGCTCTGGGTTTTCCTTTTTTTCCCCCTTTAAGAAAAATAGTGTTTGCTTATCATTTGTATTCATATTTGGGAGTAGGGAAAATTTGTTAATTGATCACCAGTTTAGCATAATTTTCCTGTGTTTCTAGGTGGGGGCTTGGATCAGGGCTACTGATCACTGTTAAATCTGAGGTCAGGCCTTGTTGCTGGCTGTGGTGGCTGGCAGGTTTGTCCTCTAATTCTATGTTTGCTTTTGCATCTCTTTCATCTGCACAACTCAGGATGAAATATTCCCATTCTGTTCACAGCTTGGTTTTATGCTTTTGTTAAAGAATAATAAACGTGCTATGTGTTGCTGCTTGCTTGTTCTTTACCAGACATGACCTTACACATGTAGAAATTGCCTTAAAAAAAAGGAGACATACCAATGTAGAGGCAAAAGCTATCAGGAAGATAAAATGTCAGTCAAACACAGCAGCAACTGAGCCACAGGACAGGTCCAGAAGCAGTTCTCCAGTGGCAGCAGACTGCCAAAAAATCAGGTACTGCTGTGGCTGCTGCCATTTAAGCTGATTTTTTTTTTTTTTTAATGTGTCACTTGAAACATGGCTGTGAGCATAATTTGAAGAGAAAGGCAGGGCAGAGGAGGACAGCGGGCAGCCCTCCTACCGGGCTGTCTCCTTGCAGCTCCACCTCCTCCTGCCCTCTCCCAGCCGCCTGCATTGACACTTAGCTGTATTTAAACACTTCTCGCTCCTCCTGTCTTCTGCTGGTGCTTTTTCACAGAAACCTCTGCCTTTTTGCTGGTGGACAAGGAGAAGGCAAGCACTTCTCATGGCCCTTCATTCCCAGAGAGGGAGGGTCTTCAGACCTCTAATGGCATCTCAATTATTCAAATTTCTTTCAAGCCTTTCTCTACTGAAATAAGTAATACCTCACACATCAGATGTCCATGCTAGAGCCATGAGAATTTGCCATTTGCAGATACACAGGAGGAAGTGCAATGAAAGGAACAATTTTCTCAGTAACTGTATCTACCAAGGACTGTATTATTGTTAAGCCTGGCTATCATGTTTCAGCCCAGTACAGCCTGCTACCCATGCAAGACTGTTTATTTTTCAGTGAATTATACCTCTGGGGATTTTCCTGATTTCTGGCTACCTCTTGGTTCACAAAAGTGCCCAGGTCCCAGCCAAACTCGGCTTCTCTGGTGGATTTCCCCCATGTTGCTGCCCATCAAGGGTGCCTGTGAGGTTGTTTTGATTAGCAGGTGGCAATGACTGCTGCAAGATGGGGAAAAAAGGACAATGACTCTAAATATCTGTTTGTGTTTTAAGCTTCTGCCTGCTGTTTTGGCAGGTAGTTAGTGTATGCTGGGAGCCTTCAAATCCTTCCTCTGTTCAACATGGTGTTACCTCCCCTGTTTGCACCAGGCTGGTACTGCCTGGCATTTCCATCAACGCAAAGACCTGCATTGGCAGAACCCCCATAATTGTATTAATTTTCAGGCACCACTTGTAGAGTTACTTGGCCTAGTCCTTAATTGTATGAACAGTGGGACAGCAGAGATACTAAGCAGTGTAATAGTCTCTCCTTATACTTCAATAAGGATGTTTCTGCTGCAAAAAGCATAGTACCATAACAGGTGATTATTCAATGGCTCTTTTAAGAAGCAACAAAGAGAAGGAAAAATTGTCTTTAAAGACATAAAACTGCCCATCTGAGTGGGTGTACAGTGGTGTACCCAGCAGCACCAGGCGGGTGCCTGGATGGCTGCTCCAACTGCACTCACCACCTCTGACTGCGCTCCCAAGTCTTACGGCCACAGAAAATAATGGAAATTTTGTGTTATGGAGTTCATAACTCACTTGAGACTGAGCTCTGCAGAGACTGCTTAGGTCTCTTCGCATGTTCCCTGTGTTCTCTCATCTTGAAAGTCTTTTTCTGAATAGGAATCCATAAAAAAACAAAACAAAACAACAAAAAACCCAACCCTGAAAAACAAGTTATTCCTCTGGAGTGCT
Organism: Athene cunicularia; assembly: GCF_003259725.1. Taxonomy (NCBI): domain Eukaryota; kingdom Metazoa; phylum Chordata; class Aves; order Strigiformes; family Strigidae; genus Athene; species Athene cunicularia. The sequence continues at coordinate 68,060,685 of NW_020799092.1, forward strand.
TTGATGACTGCTATTTGTAAACCCTTTCAATTAGTTTTTCCCATCATGGAAGGCTGGGAGGCCAATATGTGCTCTTTGTGGGGTGTTTGCAATGAGGCATGGCCGCATCTGTGGAGTATTCCCATTTTGGACATGATTCCTGCCCCTCCACCGTGTCAGAAATAGGCCCGGCTGGCAGAAGCAAAGCCTTTCAAAGCAACCATCAGTTTTGTGTATCTGTGATTTTGGTTTTTGAGGTTTGGGTGTCCCCTCCCCTCTTCTAATTAATACACAGAAGACTTCTACAATTAGCCCTGAGTGACTTACAGTTTAGTCACTTCTGTTGAATTCTCTGGAAATCACTGCAGCTGCAAGTAAGTGTTTACCAAGTTTTAAAGGAAAAATGAGCCTGCCCTCTAGCTGCTGAGTGTACACACGTCTCCGATTCCTTGGCTTTCCTACAGCAGGCGGGACGTGCTTAAAATCAGGTTTTTTTTCCTCTCCTCATGTCTCCTGGGATCTGCTCTTTCTTGCTCTGCTCAGGGGCTCCAGCTGGGTTTGTTACATGGTTCCTCTGCACGGACATGACCACCTGGATGGCCATTAACTGATAAAGTATGACTGTGTGACTTTTGCACAGTAAAGCTGATTCTCCGAGTTACAAGGCAGAGTTTGTGTTAATCTGAATTACCTTCATCACAGGGATGCACCAGTTCTTGAAGGGCAGGACCATTTCTCGCAGCCCTCAGGGTCTGGTGGTGCATAGCACCTAAGGTCAGCACCTGAATTTAAACCAGATGTAAAAGGACCACAGCAAAAAGGAGTTCCAGTGCCAGTTCAAATATGTATATAGATATTATTTGGATAAAATAATTTTGAAAAATGCAGGAGAAAGCACGAAGTCACCTGTGTGCCAGGGAACAGATACTCTAAAAGCTTAATGCCTCTGAAACACCAGAAAGGTTCATCATTTTTGAGTTTTAATGGTGAGAAGACAAACTGATGTTTATGCTTGCTTATATGCACTGACACAAAGGCACATGGCACTGCACAAACAGATTGCCATACAAAGCAGAGGCAGGGGCTGTGGATTAAGAAGCTGATAGTTTGAGGCACCTGTTGCTTCAAGAAGTGGGGTGCACCTTGAAGATCTTCTGGCTTTCAGGACTGAGCAATTAAATCAATTGTGAGTAGACAGTAACTCAAAGTACGGCTGGATAGAGAAGTAGTTTAGAAAAAGCAAGGGGAAGAGGGAAGGTTGCAACATAAGGATTTTTCCAAGTTTTTTCTTCATTTTCTGTCTGTTGTTCTGGAGTTCATCTAAAAGGCCCAGAATACTAGATCAGGCCCTTAGCATATTATAATGTAGGAAAAAAAGGAGGAGAAAACATGAATGGAGGAGAAAAAGGACCATTTTCCTCCTCTCATATTGGGAAGTTGTTATATGTACTCTGCTTGGCTACACTGGTGAGGGAAGGAGTGATTTTAGGGATTTTCCGTGGTTCTTCATTTGTTGTCTGTGGTGAAGCCTGGTAGTAGATATTCACAGGCACAAAGTAACTTCTCCAAATAATCTGAATGGAAAAAATGGTAAACCATTTCAGAAATGCTGAAAGAGTTGCTTTGGGTTGTTGTTTTGGTTTTGATTTGTTTTTTGTTTTTTGTTTGTTTGTTTGTTTGTTTGTTTGTTTTCCCCAGGAAAGTCAAAGAGTTTGTTGCAGAAAAAGGAAACATCTGGCACTTTCAACATGGACTATTCTGTTTTCAAGCATTTGAAATGAAAGACGAGAAATGAATGCTTGGGAAAAGTGGCTTCTTTTTAATTGCTGTCTCTGCTTAATGCAAGTGCTGGAGATAACATGGATCAGGTCTAGATCCTTTCTTTGACTGGAGCGACTTGGACATCCATTGCCCAGATTTAATGATGACAAAGTTTTTCCTTTCCTAACCACAAATACATGCTCTGTGTCCTGTGACAAGGCATCCTGACTGGAGCTGGGGTCATCCCAAGTGACCGTGGTGCTAGCAGTCCTCAAGGGATTTCCATTGACCTCTTCTGCAGACACCGTCTCCCTTTGCCGGCAGCACTTGGAGGCTGACCGAGACACAGAGGTATTTATTAACACAGTGGTTAGGCCACTGTGCTGAGAAGGGAGGAAGGTTAATCAAATTAACTCTTGTGGAGACAAAACATAGTTCTAAACCAAAACTTCCTGTTTCTTGGAGAAACGGCCTAACCACAGGGCTATGGTGCTACACCTTTTGTCTGGATGAAAATGACTGTTGAGCATTCAAAAAATAACTGTTGAGCTGAACAGTAAAATCCTTTCTGTCCCCTCTAAGAAGCTAGGAGGACAGAAAGGGGAAGACCAATTTAAACCTTTCTGGTTTAATTTTTTTCTTGGAAAACTTGGATTTTAACTAACCTGTGAATTTTGTTGCAAGTGTCTGCCATCACTGAATGCTTAAAAGTCAAATGTACAGCCTTGTCTCCACCAGACATTTGGTTAAGGTGGTGGGGTAGAGGGATAAGGTGGGCAGTCAAAGGGGATCAGGCTCTCGGAAGGCTTTGAATGTGATGGGCAAAGAGGAGAGCACTGTAAACAAAGCCCAAGGTGGTGGAAATTTCTTGTGGAGGTCTCTGAGGGTGCAATGAGGATTGAGGACTTGCTGAAGCTGATGAGAGGCAGCTCTTGGGATGGGCTGTTGGGCATGGGGAAGGTTTGCAGCGATGGCAGGGATGCATTGCAGTGTGCTGCACCTTGACTTACTTCTTCAATAGCAAGATTGAGACATCATGAAACAACTGGCATAAGCGGTGTGTCTGAAAGTCATGTTTAACAAGGAATTTCCCACTTAGGGAGCCACTAGGTGGCAGATGAGGTGTAGCAGAAATGATGTGCAGTAGCTGGAGGCAGTACAAGCTCAGTGGTCAGGCACGGCTGGAGGGGCTGTCTCCCAGCCCGGGAATCGTTGCGCAAGAGCCAGCTCATTGCAGTAACTCCATATTCTATCGTGTCACGAATGAGTGGGTGTTGCGGGTTTTTTTTCTTTAAAAAAAAAAATTCAAAAATGTTGGGGTTTTGTGGGATAGGGTATGTCAACAGTCAGGAACTAGCCCACAGTTCTCCACAGGGACCTCCCAGCGTGCCTCTGCCCCCTTCCCCCTTGTCAGTCCATGTCTGAGCCTTTGTAGCAGTTACCAGTTACCTCCTGCTGAGTTTTCACACAGCGTTATTTTATGTGAACATTCACCAGCTAGGAATTTATCTCTGGCCAAATATATTTAATATAGGTCACCGAACAGCCACCATTATCACCTACCTACTGTTGCAGGGGACAGTGCTGAAGCAGTTGTCCAGCTCTGTCACTTCTGTCTTGTATTGAACGATTTGAACACTTTCTTGTGGTTATTTTTGTTTGTTTGCTTGCTTGTTTTTAATGCTCAACTTAAACAAACTCCAACAAAGATCCCGTGGAAACCCAGCTGACTAATCAAGGCTACTTATTTCTAGCGATAGGTCACAAATGCATCTTTGTTTCAATAACTGAAGGCATCTTCTACAATGTGCCTTTGATTCATTCCTTCAGTGGTATTTGCAAGTAATGCCACAGAAGTCTCTTAAATTCCCCCAGTACAGTGTTGGCATATGCCAGCTTGGAAACAACCCTCTGAATCCCGGCTCTCTGAATCACTTGGCCACAGCACAGAATATTTTCTCACAGCTATTCATCTTACAGGAATATTGTCATTTGGAAAAGAAAACTTAGTTAATCAACTGACAGAATAACATGTTGAAATAGACTAAAAATAAAGTGTACCTCTACAAAAATGTGGAAGCATAAGTAGCCCTGGCTATACATGGGAGGATACAGGTTTCACCTCCTAATGAGTCCTGGTCTCTAGGAACAGAGAGGCAGATTTGAAAGGTGTTTTGAAACACAAAGATGGGGATTAGACACCTTACTTCTGCACTGGGCAGAACTTACTTCTGCACCCATGAAAGCAGTAGGCTGGGTGTGTGAAAGGTGAGGACAGGGACATGTTCCCACTCCTTGCAATGAGAACCCAGCCCCTAATTTGATTATGAATTACAGCAGCCCACCATTAGCACTGGAGGTGGCTTGCAGCCTTCATCTTTCTGCCTCAGCCAGTATGTGGGTCGTGTTGGCTGGATGGTCTCCATCTGAGTCCTACACAGCTACGAAGAACTGTCAATACATATATGCTTTCTGCTACTTGAAGTCTTGAATGGATTTATAAATGAAGGAACAATTCAGAAGTTTAGGAAAGACTTGCTCATTTGCCTACATGATGCTTTTTCCACATAAACACTACTTAGGGCTTTTCAAAGCAAACCAGAGTGGTTGCTGTTGTAATTCCAGCATTAGCTGTCAAAACATCCCTTTTGGTGGCTCTCTTGCTCTCATGGTATGTGGGCCTGTGTGGCTGGCTTTTGGCTCTGCAGTTCAGAAGAATCTGTAGAACTGAGCAAAAAGATGAAGGGAATCCAGGCACTTTAAAAAACAACCAAACCCCAATGAAACAAGCTATTTAGCAATTTTTGGCTGAATTCCTCCTTTTGTCTAAGGATTCAGGCTATAACAATTGGGTGTGGGTGCTCTATATGTTTTTAATAGTTCAAAGTGAATAGTTCTATTTATGTGGGAGAAGTGGTAGACCTATACTGTGCTACTTAGATTAGCAAAAAGAAAACATGCATTAAAATGTTGAGGTAGCATTGTTTTTACTGTGGAGAGAGAAGGTGCTAAAAGAGCCTATCTCCAATAATCATCTCCTGCACTCCACTTACTTCTGACATGTTACCCTCTCCTTCCCTTCTGCAAAGTGCTTCAGGTTGTTTCCAGCTCTGCCAACAAGTGCTTCCCTAGCTGAGGACCCAGCTACTGCTCCAAGCTTGTCAGATAATGAGCATGCCCTTGGCACTTAAGTTCATGTAAATTAAAGGACAACTAACTCACCAGTTGGTGTCCCAGACCATGCAGTAAGAAGTAGGTAAACTCTGTATTGCCTAATGTAGAAGAGGATTTACTCTTAAATGCATTTGTTTTTGACATGCTGATATTGCATGCTATAGCCACACAGGCACAGAGACCTTCTTGTAGCAGGAACAGATCTTGGAGCAGACATCCCCATGAGGAACACTCAGATGGAGCTGGTTTTGCTCTCACAGATGTCTGAGAAATCAGAAATGTCCACTGTCCACTTCAGGATGAACCCAAACTCCTCGGGACTTTGCTGTTTAACAGGAGGTTCACAAAGACGTTTCTCATCTCTATAATAGTCTAGAGGTCACTAGAAAGGCATTTACTGGGCAATGACAGACTAAGAGTCAGTCCCTGCTCATGCCTGGTTTCAGGCTGGAATCTGCATGCTCTCGCTCACACCCAGCAGGATGGGAGAAAGCATGCCAAGGGGTCTTCCCTTTCTTGAGAACAGTTCTGCTTTCTTCTGGTTAAAGTTTATTTGCAGAAGACTCAACCCTTACTTTCCTATAGCCTGGCTGCTCTCCTCCCTGCAGGCTGTCTGCTCTCCCAGAACTGGGGATGGCCTCTCTTGCTTCGGGCAGAGATTGTGTGCCCACATTTTTGTAGCACTGTGGCCTTAGGTTGGTTGCCTGGACTGGTGCCTTCAAGTTTTTGACACTTGTCCTAATGATGAGCTTAATCAATTCTCAGTAGTGTCACCTTCAGCTGGGTAGCAAAACAGGCTACTGGCTGGGTGCTGGTAGGTGAAGTTGAAGAAACATGAAGTGGACTAGAGGAGGAGACCTCATATTGATCATAAGGAAGGATGCTACAAAAGACTTACCATGACCCCAGGTCTGGGCTGTGGCCATATCACATCTGACCTGTTCTGCAGGGTCTTGGCTACATGAGCTGAGCTTCCAGAACCCCAGCAGGTATGAGCAGAGAGTTTTTCTGCCACTATTGCAACACTGGTTCCCCCAAGAATTTTAGCTGAGCTCACCACTGTTCCATACAGACTCCTTGAAAAAAGATCATTCTGGCCCCACCTCTGGAAACAGTTTATTTGCTCATCGGAAGCTGGTGGCTTGCTCCAATCTCAGTGCTGTAAGGCACAGACAGGGAGGGGCCCTGGTCTTTGGCCTCAGGCCACACCAGCAATGAGGACATGCCTGCAGCATTCTGTCAGCAGGGATGGGTTTGTTTCTACAACTACAACAATATTTTTTTCTAAAAATTTTCTACAGTGTTGACTGAGAGAATTGTCTTGCCCTACACTCTTAGCCAAAACAGCTAATTGGTAAAACTTGGCAAAGTAAAGGCTGATCCAGGGTTTGCACTTTGATATTGCAGTAGAAATGTTTCTTAGGACTCTGGGAAAAGAACAAGGTTCCTCAGGCAGTGCTAGGCTTGGGTGGCATTTCAGCGAAGAAGCTTATGATCACATGAGTTTAATTTTTAACTCAAACCTTTTAGTGCATGTTCCCAGCTAAAGGGTCAGCTTTGATTTTCCAGGCACTGTGTTGAGCTATGTGGTACAAACCAGAGGCAACTCACTTGCAGAACGCTGAGCAAGAATCTGCAGGTCTTCTTCACAGGAAGGTCCATAATTTAAAGAATCAGAATGAGATCACAATTTTAAAAGATTTGGATGCATTCGGATTCTCCATGTTGAATCTGAAATGTTTTGAATGAGAATGGTTTGAATGTTGAAATATTTTTATTAGGTTATGAAATAAAAATGTTCTGTTCTGTCAGTACCAAAATAGAACTTCTAGTCTTACCCAAATGGGGATTCTGACTTTCAACAGAACTGTGTTTTCCCATGCACACTATTCTGTTAGAAAATTTTCAGGGCTTTCTAGCTACAGCTATTGGCTAATATAGAATCAGTTCATCTACCTGCTGTAAAATTTTGCTCTAAGAAATTCCCTCAACGACAGCATTTTAATAAAAGCTGCACTGATGCATGCATATTTGAAATCTGGCTGGAAATATCTTACCTGCAGTGTGCTATATTCTGAAAGAGGATTATCATTACAATTAAGTTCTCTCTTCTCTTTCATCTGTGGTCTACTTTACAGTAATTTCTATCAAATAGTATAAATATCTGCTGAATAAAACTCTATAAATTGCACCTTTTATCTTAATTTTTAAATTAACTTTAATGAATTAACCTCTCAGAAGTCCAGCTGTCAGCTAAGATGATGTTCGTTGCAAGTTTTGGGCAACTGAGGTATTGGGGAGGTAAGGGCCTGACATGCTGGTGCTTTCCATGCGAGCCTGCAGCAGAGCCCATGAGACCATCAGCAGCAGGCTAATTTCCCAGAAGCTTGGGACAGTTTCATTTCACTACATGGGCACCTTATGCTGAACTTAGTCATAAAACAGCTGTGTCGGAAAAAACAAGTCTTCTGACATGAAAACTGTGGAAAGCTTTAAAGTGCTTTGCCCTTCCTCAGTTCCCATATAATCTATTAGCAGACGTGATGCAATGTTTTACTGTAAAATTTAGGAGATTCAAATTGCAATGTGCCAGGAAGTGAAGCAGTAAAGAGGGAAAGGAGGGAGGTCAAAATAGTTCCAGATCCTCTGCTTTCCCCTGAGTTCCTCTGCCAAAATGCGCTGCTTGGACTTCTATGTATTATGCGTTTCCTTTATCATGAGATGGAAGAGCTGGACAGATATCAGGAAAACTAATTGACTGACTGACTACGCAGAGGCACAGTAAATGGCAATAGTCTTTATATCCTGACAACTGTATCAGTACCCAAGGCAAAGGAGGGAAAGACTCTTATGAGTAATCGTTCTGTATCTGCACATGCAAGAACTGACAGAAGACAAAATGTTTTTCCACTTGGAAACTCTCTTAGGGAAACTTATTTTCCTCCTGCGATGATGGAGCAACAACCTGTTATAAACATGAACACAATGAGTAACATGTCCGAGCTAGAAGGTCAGGAGCAAACATCCTGAAGCCACAGAATAAAAACGCCTTTTTGAATGCATTTATACCATCTCAGTGCAGTGATTAGATATGCTGAAAAAAATTCTCAAGGGGTTTTCAGTCCATTTTGGTTTGGTTCTTTTTTAGGGTTTTTTTTTGTTAGTTTTGGTTTGTTTGTTTGGTTTGGTTTTGGTTGGGGTTTTTTTGGGTTGTTATTTTATTTTTATTTTATTTTATTTTATTTTATTTTATTTTATTTTATTTTATTTTATTTTATTTTATTTTATTTTATTTTATTTTTATTTTATTTTATTTTTTATTTATTTTATTTTATTTTGCTTTATTTTGTTTCTTGCATTCTAACAGTTGGAGTTGATAGTAATGGTAGCAGTCATAGAGTGTAATTATTAAAGTTGCTTTCTGATTTTGGTTTAAGTTCCTTGAAGGCAAGGCTTTTATGAGTTGCAAATCAAGGGCTCTCTGGTGAGCGCTTTCCTGGCTTCCAGAGAGTGATCAGCAGTGACAGCTAAAGATCCCATCTATTCTTTACTGGCTTTATCATATTTTTGCTCTTTATATCATGCAGGCATTGGAGTGGAGTAATAAAACATCTCTGCATGGGAAATTATTTAACATTGCATGGATTGATCTAAAAATCAGCCTGACCAGCATCCAGGTATGAGGAAAATGAACACTAGAAGCTTTATGGAAGACGTGAATTGCCAAATGCTGGGGTTTCTTTACTGATCACTCTTCATGATATCTTTCATTTTTTAAAAATTGGAACATGCATCCATGCATGTCCATGAAAATCAGAAAAGGCACTTTCATTGCCCATTTCTGCATGTGCCAGATACTACTCTTTATTACCAGAAGTCCTATGCCAGCTTGGAAAAATGAGCTCTCTAGGACTGATCCTGGGTTAAATTTCTACAGAAAAGTCTGGCTGTGGCCCTGTCATAACAGGATGTCCCATCTGTGGGAGCAGCATGCCTCCTCCCAACCTGGTACCCAGTGTCGATGTGCTGCACCAGGAGGTGCTGGACCATGGCAGTCCCCATAAGAAAGCCACTCAGACTCTGTAAAGTATGACTTAAAATGATGTTTATTAGAGTTAACACTATAAAGATAAAATATCATAGATAATCTTACATCCCTTTAGATGCCAGGAACCCCAAGCTGTGTACCCACACGTAGCATGCCATGCAGACGCCTCCACAGAGAGGGTTACCCCAGTTTGGTCATTTGAGTTGTTACAGGATTTTCTTACAAGATAACAACTCTGCTCATCATTTCTACTGTCAGACAGAAAGGATGCTCACATCACAACTTCTTGCTGCACTTCTGGACAAAGGCAAGACCACATTGGCAGCATAATTGCTGGTATCAAGTGGGTGCTGCATGCAGGCTGCATTACAACATGATAGTAAAATTTGTCCCGTGGCCGTGGGGTACCCCAGCACAGGAATGCCATGCCCACACGGGCTAATTGCTCCACAGGTCACTAGCTCCTCTGTGCACAGTGCTCCTCCTGTCAGGATCACTGCACCAAGGCTTCCCCACACCCCGATCTCTTACAGAAGCTGTCCTGGCCAGCAGCACAGCAGGCAGAGGGCTCCCAAGGGCAACCCACTCCACACCGTGATGTTATGTGTCAGCTATCCTGCATCCACACACCCGCCTGCCGGCGGTGGTAATCATGGCTCAGGCATATGGGCTAAGCTGTTGCCTCTTGCTGTGAGATGACTGTCCTCACAACACATCTTTCAACAGATCTTGCCATGGAGGTTTAGGACACCTGTAAAAGCCCCTTAGCAAGTGAAAACAACCTCAGTTCAGTGCTGTCAAATGCCTGCAGGACACTAAGCAGATGTTCTTAAACCAATGTAGGTTTAAGCTTAATTGATGTTAGTGACCGTGAATGTGTTTGTGCACCAGGTGATTCATGCCAGCACGTCTTTGGTTCTGTAGCTGTTGTAGAAAAGTAGGATCCTGGTCCCCTATCATCCCACCCCACCACTGTCATTGCTCAGGCCTCTGCCAAGGTAGAAAATGCTACCAAGCCAGAAGAGCAACCCTCCTGCTCCTCGGCATTCCACTGGTGCAAGAGGGCACACCTGCCAATGACAAATATTTAAGCAATGACAATAGACCCATGGTGGAGACATAGTGGGGCCAAGGCAGTGGTGTCCCCGAGAACCCGATGGCTGCTGAAGGGTTTTTCTTGCTCTCTTCAGTGCAAGTCAGGGAGAAAATGGAAATTTGTAAGGAGGTGTACAGAGGTTCATGGGACCCTGACCTGCGGTGCTGTGGGGTGCATGGTGGCTGGCAGGCAACAGGGGCTGCCAGGACCACCCCTGGGTCACTGTGTCTGATGGGCTGGTGCTTGCAAAGCACTGGTTCCTCAGCTCACAGCACTGTACAATGGCTCTACTGCAGGGAAAATTGCTTTGGCCCTCCTCACTCAGTGCTTTCACATCCGTTTGGCCAGGATAATTTTATTTTTCTCACCCTGAAAGAAATATCTTTAAACAGAGTTGCCTTAACCTCCACAGAGGGTTATTACAAGTTACTTGGGCACGTCTGGAGTGTACAGTCTGTCTGCTCAGGCTTCAAAAATCAGATTATAGTTTCCTTTTAAAACCTACAGGAATATCTTCTTGAGCCATGAGTCACCTTAACTGTGACATACTTGTTTGGGCTTTTTCTGCTTAAAAAAGAAGCTTTGAGCATCAAACAGCAGTGGTGAACTGCATCCCTGTATCCTGCAGGTGCAGCTGGGTGGGTGTTTGCCCTGCGGCACATGGTGCAACATGGATGGAAGTGCTCCAACATCATGGAAACCCATGCTGACATGACATGAAAACAAATACTGTTTTGAAATCCCCCCTGCAAAAGCAGCTTTCCCTTGCAGCTGTTAGATAAACCCTTGGGCTGTGGTGCTTGCAGAGTGGGGCAGTGGTTTGGGAGCCAGGAGCCTCTCCTGTGCTCCCACCACTGTACTCATCACTTCTGCCTCCAGCCCCGCAATTGCCCAGGGTGCCACTGGCATGGCCCGGCCTGTCTCCATGCCCTGTAGCAGGGCTCAGTGCCGTGGCCCCAGCCCTGGTGTGCAATGGGGTAGCGAGGGCTCCATCAGTGTCCAGGTTGCCCCAGGGGTCCCAGACCCTGACATGGCCAATAGCGAGGAGCACTGTGTTGGGGTGCACCAGAAGGAGCAGCCTCTCATGAGGGTTAGACAACCTGTCCTGACAGTGCCTCCAGGGAGTTTGTGGCAGCGGGGGAGGATCACGCTGGATGCGGTACAATGGCACGGAGCAGTGCTCCCCAAGGACTGTGCCCTTTCCTGCAGCCAGCCCCTGCTCTCGGCAGACAGTGGAGCAAAACAATGGCTCAGAAAATGAAACCCTGAAAGCCTCTCCTTGCTTTTCTAACATGGTTGAAACACAGTCTGTGGTGAGGGGAAGGGGAAAGCACCAGTTTGGCAGCTCTTTTTAATTAATCAGTGACTGAGCAAAATCAGACTATAATCTGGTGAACGTCCCTTGTTGCTAGTGGTGACCCCTGATTTACAAGTCCCCCATTTGACTTCAGCAGAGAATTTTGCACTTGTGTAACACAACCCTGCTGTTATACAACTAATTCCAGCCACAGGTTTTCTGGTTTCACTTGTGATTCATATCATGGAGGAGCCAAATCATGCTCATTGGTTCCCGCTGAACAAAAGTCACACTGCGTTATTTAGGTTAAGGTTCATAGTACTCAGACCCTTGAGGAGAAACAGGCATATCAAACAAATTGACAGCAGTTAATATTTACAGGACCAAAGATCACAGAAAATCAATAAAGTCTGTGAGATGATCACAAGCAAAAACTTCAAAACCAGAGGTTAATCTTTCCAAACTAAAGGGCCAGCAAAAGACCCATCAGTGTGTGACAACACAGTTTGCTTCTTTCCCTTGTACATCCTTTTGTGTAATACTGCATGTATAGAACAAAACAAAAGCTTCTGACCCTAAAATCAGGCTTTATATCACATGCTTCAATGAAAGGACTTGTAATAGGCAAAGGGAGCATCAGTCTATTCCAAAGGTATCTAGTTGATGGAGCACTTCCTTGGAATCTGTGCAACAACCAAATACTGCAGGCTGGTGCTTCCTAAGCTGCCTTATGGTCTGTAGGATGTGGGTCCATGGGCAAATTTTTCAGGATACAACTCCCGCTTGCGGTCCCAAATTCTTGTGTCATGCAATTTAGGACTCTAGAAAATATACCATGTGAAAAAAGTTGCAGAACAGAGGGAGATAAGACACAGAGAGAAGAGCAGGCAAAAGCACACAGTCTTCCCTCCAGCTATTTAGCTGTAATACGTGTTTTTGACTAGAGGCTCAAGGAGGGTCTCTCCCAAAGTTGTTCCCATGCTGCACCCTCATGCCAAAGCCCATGAGCTCTCTCTGGACATTCATGTTGCACCTCCAGCTTGGCAGCCCCAGCTTAAATCCAGCTGGAGAGCAGGACAAAGATCCCACTTTTCATGACAAGGACTCCATTTGATTTAGCTCCTTTTTGTGGAAAGCATGCTCATGTGTAAGGCATGTCCCTGGCCAGGTGTCAAACTTGCCTGGTACTTGCCTCAAAGTTACAGCCCAGGCAAAGAGTGTACAAAAGCTGGGGATGAGGGTGGAGAGGTGGTGCACAGTACACCACATTTTTGGTCCCAGATGATGCTCTAACTGCAGGATTGTTTGTGGAGCTTGAGTTAAGTTGGAACTAGATGCAGATAGGGGTGGAGTCCCCTCGCACTGGGGGAATATTGCCCAGGAAAAAAGTCAGGCAAAGGTGGCAGCCGAGGAGGCAACATCACAAGAGAGGTGCAGAGGTGGCCAGACATGGCTGGAATGATATTGGTCTAAAGGGGACCCAGGAACTGTACCTGTGGCCACAGAGCTCAGGTGTAATCCCAGGAAGGAGGAAGACTTAATGCAAAGGGGTTATTCGGAGGCTGGGGTTGACCAGTGGTGTCCCTGCTGGATACTTCTCTGATCTTGTGATCCCTCAAGATCACAAGAAGATCTTTGGAAACAAGATTCCGTTTCCAAGTAGAAACCCAGGAGATTTCTGAAACAAGAAATCCTGGAAAGGAGCATCCTATAACCACCCCATAACCAATCCTCCACTCCCCCCCCCCCCCCCCCCCC
>NW_020799092.1:68073847-68095426 GCF_003259725.1 Athene cunicularia
CCTGCAGTTCTTTCTGCAGTGTCTGAGCAATTTCTCTTGCAGCATGACAAATGCAAAGAAATCCTTCTGCAGAATTAAGTTGATTGATATTTCAATCAGTAGCTTTCAACCTACAGCCCATGAAATCCTGTGGGTACAAGGTAAGTAACCAACAAATGGAAAGTCTATTGTCAGAAGGCTTAAATTTGTCACAGAGGGATCCCACATCTGTCAGGGAAAATATCTGGGACCATAAATGTAAAATGCTCCACAGCCTCCCAGATGTGTATTTGCCCGTAAAACATGTGATATTCCAGTGGAATAGCATTTCTATGGAGTTAGAGTTTAGCCACGAGATAAAAATAGTCACGGCTAATATTTGGAAAAGTTGTCAATGTTTTGCAAATTTGTAGAAAGCCATTATGCAAAAACAGTTGTGTCATGACTGTGTCATTTTATATCACAGGGATTTAAATCTTGACTAACCCAACCAGCCAGACCAGTTCTTTTATAATCCTGAAGAAAAAAATGCAAAGTCATGTGTACAGTGCGTGGGACTCTATTTTTATTTCTTGCAGGCTTCTAGCTCTTTCTTCATTGCTGAACTGCTTGCATAATACATTGCAATTTTAATTCAGGGAGAAAAGAATTTTGTGGCTGCCTGTGACCTAGGCAGTAGGAAATGTTTTACCAGTAAAATTGGGCAGGTAGTTTTATTGGTGAATGAGGAAGAGGAGGAGGTTAAACCACATGAAGCTGTTTCTGTGTTCTAGAATTTATTAACAAGACAAGGCAGGGACAATGTTTGCTCTCAGAGGGATTGGTGGTCGATGCTGCAACACAATTTCATGCAGCACAAGGAAAGACCTGCTCAAATCCTTTGAAGGATGAGAGTGAGTTAAACAGAGACTGCTCTTTCACCTGGTCCCCATTACACAGGGCATTCAGCATATAAAAACCCTTTTTGGCTGTGAGCTCATCATGCCACATCCATATTTACTGAAGATAATGCAGAATTAGACAGCACTAATGACACTAAATGACACTTAGCTCTTTGCAGTATGACGGCAAATAGCCTTACTGAGGTAGGCACATGCTATTTGCCTCGGTTTGCAGATGTGGAAACGGAACTGCTGAGGTGAGCTGCCCAAGATGACAAATACTAACTGGCAGGACTATGGCTAGGACCCAGTCCGGCTTTTTTCTGGAGTGCCCTTGTGTGACATGTTCTCAGACTTTGTATTATGGATTAGCTCCAAGCTTGCCTCTGCGCTGCTGAACTTCTGATCTGTCACGTGTGGCTGTAGATAGCAACTGGGACATACATGTGGGATCAAATGTTGATCTCCTCTTGGCCCTGGGCATGAATTGGCCACGCTTCTGATCTCTTGCTCTCTGAAGCACTTTATACACTCCACCCCATACTGACCCTCCTACAGAAGTATCTGCATCCCTGGAAGTTATTTATGAAAATATTCAGTACCTGTTGTTCAGAACAACATATAATGTTCATAACTGCCTATAAGGGCAGCTGTGCAGGAGGCTGGACTAGGTGACCTCCTGAGATCTGCTCCAGTCCTGATTTTATCTGAATGACTGAAAAATGCTGGAACCTTATTTTCTGGCAGGGATTGTGCTCAGGAGACTCAGTTGTTTACCACCTGCCATCTTGTGAGGGTCGTGGTGGCTCCACTCCTTGTCCTCCAGAGCTGTCACTGCTGGAACCAGCCGGAGGCCACTGGCTCCTTGGGATGCATCCAGCAGGGTTACTGTCTAACCAGTGGCAGATGGTTTGGCTCTTAAAGATGCTGGGCATGTCTCAGCAGTAGGATCCTCTCAAATTAAATCACAGCTGTCCAGACTACACTTGGTTTTTATGCAGCTGGCTTTCCTAGCAGCTTATCCAAGCTGGGAACCACCGAGGAGCAAAGGTATGCCCCTGCCTGTGGCACAACACTCTCCCTGAGCTTGGAGGATGCTAATGCCACTCAGCTATTAAAATACAAATTTTCCTTATGGGGTAGGGCAAGCACTTAAATAACTTGACTGGATTTAGGAAAGCCTTTTGACTGTTACAAGCATTTCAGCAACTGAAAAATTGCTTAGGTCACCACTGCCTTGGGATCTCCCAGATTTTCATGCCAGGGCCATACATAAACATACATGTAGAGTGTATGATATGTTCAACAGGTATGTATGTAATTTGGTTCCCATTGTTACTGTATCTAAGCATCTGCTGCTGTACTTTTGAGAGGGTAAACACTATTATACCTGTTTACAAAGGGTGAACTGAGGCATGAGGAACCCAGTGCCCTGATGAGGAGTGCCTGAGTCCTCCCTGTCTCTTTCTGGAAGTCTGCTTGGAGTTAGATAAGAAAATGATTTTTGGGTTGTGCAGTTTAATTACTTGTTTGGGGGCACAGAGGACAGGTATAAAGAATTGGACCTAGATTTCAAACTAGCACCTTATGCACCAGACCATCCTCCTTCCCCCTCCCATGGAGGTAGAATTATAATGTTCACATAAGAGAAACAAGTTGCTGTCTTTGGCAAGTACTGATATTCTTGATTGAGTAGTGTCTCTGGTTTCATAGTTTAATTCAAATCTAAATATGAACCCAATTATTTCTTAGCATCTTAGGAAGGCGATTTTTCTACTACTGTGAGTTTTGAGTTGTCGCTGCTTTGAAATGTTTTAAGTTAGAATTCTTAGACATTACACATGTTTATACCTGTCACATTGCATTCTCCCACCTGCTTTTGAAAAGATGGAATCATTAATGTGTTTTTTTTCTCATAGAAAAAAATATTTTCTCTTTCTAGAATTACATTGAAATAGAGAATCAAAATTGAGCCTTCATTATTTTTTTCAGTAAATTGAACCATTGTACACTATTTTTCTCTCAATACTTTGTGTTGACTTACATTTAATGCATGCCATTGTCATTTCCAAGGGTTTCATTTTTCAGGGAATTTAGATGCACAACCCTGGTCCTTTGAATGTAACACATCATATTTCTACAGACCTTGGTTTGCTTTCTCTTAATTCCTCTGTTCTTTGGAGGTGTGTTTTCCTGTACTTGAGAATACTTTTCATTACTCCATGGATTCCAGCTTAAAATTATATTCCTTCCCAACACCAGCTGGCTTCATGAATTCCCTTTGAAATGTGAGCCTGTATGCAAGTGTATGAATGACACGTGACAGGTAAAATGCATTCCCCTTAGGGATGACTCTTACTAAGTATTTGGGTGCCTACAGTTCAGGCGTTTGCACTTTGAGTGTGAAATGCAGAACCCTGGACTCTGCTGGGTGCCCACGGATGTGCAAGGGGTGCAACCTTTCCAGTGCATGTGAGAGCCCATGGTCTCAGGATGGGACCCAAAATGGTCAGTGCTCCTGGCAAGTCTTCGAGAGCTGCTACGCTGAGAGCAAGGCAAGACCTAAACACCACTCCTCAGGCAGGTCAGCCAGGGCTGTGGGCAGGCACAGCCTCTTCTCCAGAAAGGGCTTGTCAGGGACTTTTCTTTCACAGAACCAAGCAGTACTCACTTCTTTAAAACTGGACTGGGGAAAAGATGGCCCATGTACCCTCCTTCCCCCCGCATGATAGTTTGAGTTTTTCTAAATAGAACAAATTAGCAATTTCTAGTTGTACTGTGGGGCAAATTTGATGGCACTAACCATCTGTGAACACACAAAAACTTTTACATTTTTGTTTGAAATCAAGCATTTCTTAGGGATATGCTGGCATTTCTTTCTAAGTATATTAAGTTAATCATTCCTGATAATATTTTTCTCTGTATATTCCGACCTAACCCATCTAATATTGCATGCAGTCTGTCTCTGTTTCCTTCTCTTTCCTTTTATATCACCTTTTCAGAATTCCTCAGTCATCTGTTGAAATTGTGATCTATTATCCATGCCTGTGATTTCTAAAACTAATAGAGAAACTAGTCAAGAATAGAAAGATGTGCAAACTAGCATCTTACTGTGACTTACTGCTACAGTCCCTCCAACTTCTTACCAGAGAAGGTGATTAAGGAGCTGTGATTCAGAGAGTAACCAGTACTTTGGTAGCAAACATCTATCTTCTGGGTTGGTTTTTTTTTTGCTTGTTTCTTCATAAATTTGCCATATGAGTTTTGAATGGTGTTTCCTCATAGGGTCTTCAGGTGCAAATCTGAAATGTCAGCACATAGACAGGATGACTGCAGCAATTTCAGGCCTATCAGCCTGACTCTGGGAACATATCTAGAAAAAAAAAAAATCCCTGCAAAGGTGCACTTCCAAAGGGGAGTTGAGGTACTTGTATCCACAACTGCAAGAATTACTCCTGTCCCAAACCTACCCTGGGAGGTACCACAGACACTGCCATCCCTGACCTGCAAAGTCTGTCTGCATGTAAAGCAGCAGGTCCATGCAGATCCCTGTCTTGGTGCCTAGGTCTTGCACCTTCCTGGGGAGGATTTGCCCACATTCATTGGACAGTTCAGTCTGGCTGGCACTTCTGAGACTAAACCCTTCTTACCTTGGCCCTCCTAGTGATGCTTCACAAATCCTCATGAAATTACTTGGTCACTTAACAGCCAGGTTCTTAAAGCAGTGAGATGGGTTGACAAGAGCCAGCAGCCAAGCACCCACATAGCTGCTCATTCACTCCCCCTTCCCTGAGAAGAATGGGGGAAGAGAATAGGAAGAATAAATGCAAGAAAACTGTGGCTTGAGATAAAAACAGTTTAATATCTGAAGAAACGAGATAAAAACCCACAAGTGATGGAAAGGATATCACTTACCACCTCCCACAAACAGACCAATGCCCAGTCAGTCTCTGAGCAACAACCACCTTGGAAGCCCCAAACCTCCCCTTTTAATTCCTCTCCCCCCATTATATTGCTGACATGATATTTTACAGTATGGAATATTCCTTTGGCCAGTTCAGATCAGCTGTCCTGGCTGTGAGCCCTCCCAGCCTCTTGTCCACTGACAGCCTACTCGTAGTGGGGGCAGTGGGGAAGAAATAAAGCCTTGATGCTGTGCAAGCAATGTTCAGTGATAGCTAAAACATTGGTGTGCTATCAACACTAGTTTAGCCACAAATCCAAAATGAAGCACCATATATATGGCTATGAAGAAAGTTCCAACCAGACCCAATCCAAGTGCCTACCCAGGAGGGACAAGGGGGACCACATCCTGCTCCACATGCTTGCTCCTGCACTTTATCCCAAGGCTTGGCAGGCTATCTCACAGGGCCAGCCCAGGCAATAAGGAGAAGGAACTGGGGGTCCTCTGCCCAGGTGAGTGCAAGGATCACCAGATCAGTGACACCCACTTGTATGCCCAGTCCTCTGACATTCTCTGATGCCATCAGACAGATTCAGTGTGAGGACACAACCCCAGCCTGGCAGCAGCTCCTGGGGCTCACTCTGACTCCTGAAAGATGTGCTTTCAAATCTTCTCTGGCACAAGAGGGAATTCAATTTACTACATTTGCCTTAAATAAAATAGGTTAGTAACCATCATTTCTGATGCTGTTGGTGTGTGCTACCTTCATTATGAAGGTACCAGATCAAGTCATGCCCCAGGTTGCCCAGGCTGGAGCCATGTCTGCACCTTGGCTGGGACATGGTCACTGAGCAGGTCCTCCTGAGAGCCTGGGGTAGCTCCAGCCTTGCCTGGGGGTGCAGCTGGAGGCCCTGAGAAATTTTAAAACTAGTATTTGCGTGCCTCAGCATGGCACTGAGCACAGTTTTTCAGACTCATGGATGTGAACAGAGGTGGGGCTTCAGATTGTAGCTCCTCCAGCTGACTTGGTCTGTGATGCCACACCTCTGATCCCTCCCCAGTGCTGTGGCACATCACCCATGCTCACAAGCATTCCTTCAGAAAATGCATGAAAAAACACCAGTCCATTTCTTTCTGTTCTTTCTTTAAATATCCACCATGACCTCCAGGCTTTAAGCAGCTAGGGCCCTAAAAACATGTGTTCATCTGAGTGCTCTATTAAAGACAATAAAAATAGGGAAGCTTTCAACTTGAAATTAAATGTGTAGTTATAATTGCCTTAGTTATTTTCTGGATCTCTTGGTGTTTCAGAATGAATCTGAGTGCTCTATATCCACAAGGATAACAAAGACAATCTACATGCACTTTAATTGTTGCCAACAGTAATGTGATCTGACTGTCCTGGAATCAACACTCAAATAAAAATCCTAACATCAGGAAATCGGCTTTATTGTTTATAATACTTTCTGTTAGAATTATAATGAGGCAGAGAGGCAAGGAGGAGGTCTGAAGCCATAGGTATCTCACAGACTATCAAATCGTAAGATGGAGCCAGATCCATCCACATAAATATTTATATTAGAGAGAAAAAGCTGCAGCAAATTCTTGGCTGATGTGAGGAGTCTTCTGCTGATGTGAATTTTTATAGTTTGTGCTTTCCAGCAGGGCTGTGACAATTCACATCAGCAGAGGAGCTGCTACTCTATAATTAGTCAAGTCCTTGCAACAGGGACTGCTGTCACCTTCCCACCAACGCTGCTCTCCACACACCATTGCTATATAACCAGTCACAAAAGCACCACTCATCAGAACATCTCGACAGCGCACTGAACAAAAGAATATCCGGAACTCAGGCTCATTGCAGACAGGCAGAGCCACAGACTACAACAGCATTAATTTGGGATCTTTAGTTATATTAGAAGATCAAAGATCAGCAGATCAAAGGAGACAGTTGGACTGAAGTTGCTCCTGAGCTGTCGCCTCTGGGTTACAGCAAAAGAGGCAGTGCAGGGAAAAGGGGAGAGCACAGGTGTCTGCTTCTGCTTGCAGTCTGGGTCACTCTGGCATGTGTCCGGGACTCTGAAATTGGCTTTTACCCTGAGCAGTACATCTAGCAAAGCCACCTGTTAATACAGACAAGAAAACAAGGATTACTGGGGTGGTGAGGTCTTGGCCAAATGCCCTCCATCACCTTTTTCCTGGGGCAGTGGGGGGAAAGGACAAGCTTTCCTGGCCTCACTGTGATGCAGGAGAGCTTGGCTTGATCTGCACAGCTCTGAGCAGTAGCTGGGAAACCAGCAGCCCTGTCCTGCCTGCTGCAGCCTGGTGGAAAAATAGGCCAGAAGGGGCTTTCGTGGGGGTTGCACAAGCCCATCACATGCCCAGAAAATGCAGGAGCTTAACTGGAGGACAGAGCCTACAGTATTAAAGACATGGACAAGGCAAGCAATTGGAAACTGGAAACCAATGCCACATCTCACTGCATAAAGTTAACATAAAGCTCATTCCCAATGCATGTGCAATCCTTATTATTCAAGAAAAAACAGACTCACCTTCACTGAGGATGACCCTCCAGCTTATCTCTTAAATCACAAACCCACATGTGGGCTTGCAGCAGTTCCTGTGGCTAACCCACGAGGGTTTCCCTGATCTGGCAACATCCATACCAAGAGCGTGACTGGGCACTGTGGACAGGAACTGGGCTCCACCCGGCATCCCTTACTTAGCTTGACTTCTGGCATGAGCTTGCTGGGGCTGTGGTCTGCCATCACCAGTGCCCTGATCAGATTGTTCAGCAGGGATCGCAGTGCCCTACCCCAGCATTTCTACCCCGATCTGTGTTGTGCAGACCCATGCGGGCCCTTTGCAGACCAGGGGTTTAGCTGGTCATCTTGTCCTCCTCACCAGTCCCCAGGGAAGGCTGTTTGTTCAGGAGATGAGTGCTATTTCAAAGAGATGTTACCCTTCAGGAAAACTATGAGAGTAGGTGTTTTGTTTTCAGGAGTGACTTTTCCCAAGGCTTTTGCGGCAGCACTGCCTGCGTGGGCTCCCACAGCAGCCTGCTCTCTGGAACAACGCAGGCTGATGCTTTTTTTGGCAGCTTATACAGAATTGATTGTTTTTGCTCTGGACTGTGACTGTACATTTCTACTTCTGGCCCAGAGGATTTGCAGAGTCAGGGCAACCCCTGGGACACTCTGTCCTAAGGGATGTCTGCATATAGCATCCACCTCTTCTACCTGGAAGCTGCCCTAGCCACCTCTCCAGTTAAATGCACAAACCTTGCAAAGAAGAGAACTTCAAGGTGCTGTCACACACTAGTACAGATCACAGAAGTATTATTTGACCACCACCAACTTCTTGAAAACAGAGTACAGGGTAGGAAACAGAGTAAAGGGTAGGAAACGTTTCCCTTGGCATCACAGCAATATGAAGAGGAGCATCTCTTCTCCTCTCCTCTCTTACTCCACCTTCTCACAACACTTCTGCAACTGGTTCTTAGGCAAATAGGTATTACCTTACCCTTAAGCAAACACCACTCAGTTTATGAAAGAGTAATTGAAAAGGTAAATTGCTTTCTGACTACAGCTTTACACCGCCCCCCCACCACCACACACACACCCCTGCATAATTTGATTGTGGAAGATCCAGAAAATTGCGAACAGAATTTCCAGACTATTTTTAGAAAGGATATACATACGTGTGTGAAGTATGTGGGTGTGCTTGTTTATACATATGAATGTATATATGTTTTGCTTAATGTCTTTTATGTATGTATTTATACAGAGAGAAAGGAGGACAGCAAAACAGGCGGGGATTGACTTTCATCAGCCCTGTCCATGAAGCAAGCTGTGTCCTGCTTCTGTCCAGCTGCCTCCATGTCCATGTGCAGTGCTGCCGCAGGCTGCTGCCACATGCGTGGTTCTTCCACTTGCTGGTGAGATGCAGATGTTGTAGCAGCCTCAGCTCACGCCACCACTTCTCCACATCCCTCAGATGTGCTGCGCAGCCCAGCACAGCCTGGGCAGCAGATGCAGCCTGCCCAGGAATCTCCTCCTTCACCAGGGAGTTGCACAGACCCAGAGCAGGGCAGATGTGGGGCTTTACTCAGCCTCTGTGCTCTCTGCCCTGGGGATGGAAAGGAGCATTAGCCCACAGGCTGTGCCTCTCTCATGCCCATGGGACCACTCCTCTCACACACAATGAAGGCATCAACATCTTCCCACCATTGCTACTGTGTTTCCACACCCATTCTGAGCACGAACAAGTCACTGCTGGGCAAAAGTAGGATCTCAGTTGCTCTGTAGCTCTCAACACCTGACTGCAGTCATCAATGTTGCCATCAGTGCCCACCGTGACCATATAACCGTGATCCCCACCTGCAGCCCAGTCTGGTCAGCCCTCTGCCAAGCAACAGCTTTGAACATGCAAGACCAGTGCCAATCCCTTCTGGGGTCTGGAAGACACCAGTGCACTGTCAAGGTGTTCAGTCCCAGCCTTTGGTACCCTGCTGGATTTTCTCCTGGGTACAGTGGTGACTGTTTGGGGCAGTTCCTGTCTGGGGTATAGGATGAAATATCCCCACAGGTCACAGCCACCATGGCTGTTCATCAGTACCACACCATTCCTCTTCCCTGCAAGGTCCACCAGGCTGGGATGAGGATCATCACAGGCTGCCCACAATGATGAAGAACTGCTGGGAGTTCATCTGGCTTCAAAAGCTCCACCACATCCATCCTGAGTCGTCTTCTATTGGACATCATATTGTCACATATGGTATGAGTTGTGCTGCTCCTCAAGTCTCAGCAGTGGCTTGTTTGAGCTTTGGATGAGAGCTCAGTTCATCAGAAACTTGGTGCTTCTGATCCCCTTAATTACCAACCTGCCAGTCTCCAATAACATTGGAAGAATTGGTACAGTAATCCACTAATAAATAACTAAAGGAAGGTAATAGGATTAGTGTTGCATAACCAAGATTTAGAAAAGATATTACATTCTCATTTTAAAAGTAATATTAAATTAGTTTGCGAAGTTTTTGTTGATAAACATGATGCAATTATAGCAATATGCTTAGACTTGTGTAAGGATGCTTGCCTAATCTTAACTTGTATTCTGACTGAGATAAAAGATAAGACAGAATTGACACCAGATCTTTGTCTTTTTCATGAGACATCCAGAAGAAAACAACCATTATTGACAATATTGGGACAATCGGTAAAAATACGGGCACAAGCAAATAATGTGCATTTAAGTTTGGTAAATAACAGGATAATATATCTAGGAATAAAAAAATGCAGGCCATGTTTGCCTAATAAGATGTTCTGTCTTGCAGTGTAGTAATTCTGGAAGACGTTAGGGCTCACTGATAGATAATCAGTGGTAATGAAATTGGAATATGATGTTGGGACCTTCAGAGTCAATGCTGTTCTTGAATGTAGTTCCCAGCTTGTCGCTGAACAAGGAGCTCAGTAAGGTTTGTTGCCTCTGCATTTGGCATGGGTGCAGCTGGAATATGATATCCAGTCCTGGACTTCACACTCCAAGAGGGATATAAAAAAAATCAGAGAAAGTTCAGCACGGACCAATACTGTCTGAAGGCCTGAAGAATCTCTTACAGGAGACAGAAAGCCTACTTACCTTCTGCCAGAGGGTTTTGATTTTACAGATAAGGATACAACAGCCTTCTGTATTTACTTGATAGGTAAGTTTAAGTGAGAAATATGATACAATTACTTTCACTAATGAGGATGGTGATTGTCATAGATTTGCCATCCCTGGAGAAATTTTCAGTCAGTGTTTCTCTGATGGATATCCTCAAATTCAGCTGTAGTTACTGGAACTGAATAAAGGACTAATTTGGGAGAATTAGGTAAGGACTCAGACAAATGATCTCAATTGTTCTTCCCAGCCTGATGGTTAGAGGTAATCACACATCTCAGCCCTATGCAAATCTGAAAATCTGAGTTCCAGTTCAGTATCTTGTCATGCCCTGCTGTATAATGCTCAACATCTTGGCAAATGCTAGGGAGGAATAAAATTTGTGCTAGTGACTGCAGGGCAGCCAATACACTCCTCCTTCTCTTTGGGAAGACTCAGTGCTCACGGTACTTGCCGTGTCCCAGCTGCTGGCTCTGTGGATATCAATATGTACCTAAGCAGCTGAACAGACTTTTATGGCTTATTTCAGACATATCAAATGTAAACTATAGAATGTCGTTCCTTATTTACTTCTGTGAATACTATTCTAATCTCCAAGCCTATGTAGTGAAATTTCAGAGTGAATCATGACTGGTAAGTTTTCATGAAGCCACCTGTGTGAATACCTGTCTCCCGGTGCTGTGAAGCCGTGACAAAGGGATACCTGGAGCATGCGGTCCTGATCCTCCTTCTCCAGGGCTTAAGCTGGCATGAGGGGCATCACCACTTGCTTGGGGGGGGAACTCTGCCAACAGTGAGTCTCTGACAGAAATCAGGAGAGGAGACCAGATCTAGCAGCCAGTGACAATGCCTAGGGCTAGCTGACAAATCTGGTGATGTGTGCTAAGCTCTTGCTCCAGCACATCACACTGGCTATCGGTGCGGTCCCCACTGCCGCTAGCCAATGAACACTCACACTTTTACTTCATTCCTTGTCAATGTGCGTTTTATCATAGATGTGACGCTCTAGTTTTTGAAGCTTCTCATGAGTTGGGAGTGGCTTTAAGGCAAAGCTTTGTGATCATCACCTGCTTCAACACCGGGCTGCCAAATCACCAGCAGTGTCTGTCGGTACTTGCAGCCTCATACATAACAGTTTACCTGGTAGACTGTAAACAAACATTTCCCAAGAAAATGGTGTGCAGCTCTGCACAGCATGCACAGACAGTCTGGTTGCATTACTGTGTCCTTCTCACTAATCCCTGGAGACTCCAGTACTACTGGAATTTAAAATAATGCTGTGATTATGTGTGTATGTGTGTGTGTGTGTACATAAGACAGATACTCATATGCATATAAGGAAAGCTGTAGATATAAAATATATATACTAAAGACTACATATAATATATGACGTAAATAATGTAATTATGAAGCAAAACAGTGTATTTATATAAGCATATATATGCACACATATATATAAACATGCATGTCTGTATGGAGAGAGTGAGAGTCTGTGAGTAGGCGTGTACAACCACTGCACACATGCCTATCACTTCTTCTTAGCACCTTCAGCCTGGTGTGAATCCAGAGCTGATAAAGGGCACTCAGTCATAGCTCAGACATGGAAGCTTATTCTGCCCAGCTCACTGCTGTCAACAGCCTTGTGAGCTGCTTAACCCTGTCCTTTTGATGCACGGCAATTTAGCCTGGATGGACCCATTTCTAGTGTGATAAGATACTGAGGTTGGCTGAGACTAAAAACTAACATTGGGGCTAGATTTGCACAAGCACTCTAGATATAGAAGCATTTTTTTCTGCAGGGACTGACTCTGCAAGCACTTCAAACCCATTTTTTCCTTTTAATTATTCTTTTGAGAAGACTAGAGCTTTGAAGAATTTTTAGAATGAAGAGCAAAACTTAAAAATCTGTCACTCTGTGACTGCGTTTAACAAAATTCTCTATTTTGACTGGGAATGTTAATTTAAAAGCAAAGAGCCAAGAGCACAAGGCATTTCTGATTATTCTGTGCTGTTACAGGTAAGAAGGTTCAGGAATGAGAACAACAAGCCAGATGTCATCTGGTTACTTGAAACTCTTCTTTCAAAGGTCACGGATGTTATGAGTCTGGATCAGTGAAAAATGCTAGCTGCTTCTACAAGCTTCTTGATTCTTTATTCTTTCATTAGGACTGTATATTCAAATACAGCAATATTTCCTTTCCCAAGTCAGACCATTAAAGGTTTGTAAATATATATGTTCATCCCATTTCTGGTTTTGGATTTCATCATCACTTTTAGCAAGGTGCAAAAGTTATTTTTGCAGTGGAAGTCTATGAAATCTCAGAGTTATTTTTCCCAGGCTTTTTACCCTGTGTTTGAAAAAATAAAATCTATTAGATGTGAACTGTTTCAGTAACATGGCTGGGTTTATTGATTACATGATAGCAATAAAGTTGGCAAAGCTTTACCTGACAAACTTAAATATCTTTACTGTCTCATTCTTCACACTGCAGTAAACATCAGATCCCACATTAAAAGCAGAATTAAAAAGCAGGTCTTTGGGGGACATCTGATGCTTTATTTTGTATCTTACACCACACTGCAAATTGTACCTTCAAATCACTTCTTGACTTGTATAAACAAGGAAAACCAAGGCATATACAGCTGCATGTGTAAAAGGGCACCTGAGACAGTTTTGTAAGTCATCCTTGACTGGTCTTAAGAGACTTGTGTAGTACAAGCTATTTTTAACTTTCTCTTACTGTGTAAGGATGAAGACTGCAAGCACAGAGAAGTAAGTGTCTTCTCTGCAAGACTCATGCCTGCTTGCGTAGGTGCACCTGCTGGAGCCATCCTTTTGTCAGGCAGGCACAAGGGATGCAGAGATATTTTTAGCCTTTGTACATATATATTTTTCTCTTCTAATCCATGAAGGACAGCATTCTGCAACAAGGACTACATCATACAGTGAGTCACAAGCATTGTCTGTAGGACAGTTCATTGTTTCCAGCCAGCACACAGCTTGCCAGGGTGCAGACATGCTTTGCTTTCTGTCAGTTCTCAGCAGCTCAGCCCTCGGATCATAGTGAACACTCTCTCCCTGCTATTTCATCAGCAGAAATGTTCCTCAGATGTGCTTTCTCTCACTGTCATTTCACAAGACCCTCTTCAGTTCCTGTGCTAGGGATTCAACCTTCCTGTTAAAAGGTATTGCCAAAGTGATTTTTCTGTGATATTCCACTTCCATTATGTCTACCCCAGCTCGGGGCAGGAGTCACCCCACAGTTACAGCAGGTGTTCAGCGCCAGCCTCTCTGCTTAGCATTTCCCAGGATGCAGAACAGGTTTGCTTGTCTATACTTTGGTGCTGTCCTCAAGGCTTTCTCCCCAGGGCAGCTCAGGCTCTGGAGAAGGAGCATATCACACACAAAGCTGTCCCTAGTAGCTACTCTATCATCCTTCCCTCTGCAGCCAGGTTGGTGCTGGACTGCCAGTGCACACAAGGGACAGAGGAGGGTTTGACACAGTGTCTCAATGCCCAATAACCGGCTTAAGCAGGGCAGTTATCCCTCTATCCATGGTACTCCCACAACTGCTGTCCTCATTCCCTCCAGTCCCTGTCTCCTCCAGCCAACAGACATTTTCACTCAGCCCATAAAATCTCTCCAGTGGATGTTAAATCCCCTTTTTTATGGTTTCTCAGACTATGTTATTGTGGGTGGAAAATGATCTTTTATCTCTCCTTCTGCCTTCTCCAGTTGGATTTCTTTCTGGTTGCTCATTTTGGTGGCTAAGTTGCAATTCAGGGCTTATTAGCTCCCTCTCCTCCTCTTGTCTTGCACCTGTCTGCAAAAGTACTTTATCTGATTTAAACCATTCTTGAAGGTACTGATTTTGCCTGCAAAGAAGATGCCAAGTGAGACTTCTGCACAGCTTATGTCAGAATGTGATTTAAATAATGGCTGCCATCCCTTGGCACCAGGTGATGCTTCATGGGACTGAGCTTTCGAATGCAGAGCTTGGAAGGATGAAATATAGCACTAACCTTTAAGGCTTCTCCAGAAACTCGAAATGTGGCACTGATCAAATGTCAAGAGCAGCGCTCAGATATTTTATCTCAGCTACATGAAATGAAAACCCAAGCACTTTGCTACATGTGTTAATTGGCAATGTATCACTGAATCAAATCATTATGTAATGATTATTACTTATGCATTATTCTCCTGATTCTCCATATGCATACTGTTAGGTGTTATAATTTTAAAGTTAATGACATTTATTTGAAAATATGATGAGGGATATGTGCATGCCTGTAGTACACGGTGTTGGACTCAGCCACTTGAGTGTGCATAAACAGAAAAATGGAAAAACTTGATTTAAAAATACTTTGAAACTTTTATCTTCTGAGAAACTCTGAATCACTCAAAGCAGTCAAAGGGATAAGGAGCCATATTCAGGGCCTGCTTCAAGAACTCTTCAAGACCAGGGTCAAAAGCTACAACTCCTTTGGCACTGAGCTATACTGAGCTTAATAAGGTCAGGGAAGAGATCGTATATCACGTTGGGGGAAAAATGAACTTGATGATCAGAAGGTGTCTGTGCTTCGGAATGTTTGTATTGAGTATGAATGCATAATCAGATTATCAACCCTTATATGGTCCTAAATTAGCAGATCATGTGTGCAAATGCTGATCTTAAGCTTGGGAAATTTTTTTGTCTTTAAGAGACTACTTAGGTGAATGAAGTTAAGCAAATGTGTTATTGTAGTCTTCACGGGAGTTTTGCAAGGCCTTTGTTCCAAAATTGGGTTAATGCAAGTGGGTCCTCGAGACCCCACTGAAACTGGATCTTCAACTGCTTCTGCATTACGTTGTACGATTTCTGCTACTGCAGTAGGTAGGAGCACTGCTGACATGAGCGAAGTTGGGGACAGATTTCACCTGGGAGAGTGGCAGGAATTGAAAAATGTGTTTACCTTGATAACATCGTCTTCAAATCAACAGCAGTTGAGTATGAAACATTTTCTCAAAGGGTTCACTGTTGAATTTCTAGGATATTTGCAAAACTGTGTTTTGAACAACTACCAGATCCAGTGGTCAGTCCAGACTGATGTATATCAGGCTGCTGTAATTTCTACCCTCCTCTTTTGTTGTCATTCTTGGACTTTTTAGGTTCATTATATCCAACAGCTCAAACTGCAAAAGAGCACTGACTGAAGCCTTTCTGGGTGTAGCACTGAGGCTCTTGGTGATCTCCTTAGGACCAAAACGATGGCAAGGCTTTATGAAGAAGTGACCTGGGTTTATACTCATCATAAAAGATTTCCCAAGAGAGCTTACAAAATATCTGAATTTCAGTGCATGTGCTTTATAGGCATCCTGATAGTTCTTTAAAGCTTATCAGTTCAATACCAATGATGAGGTCGTAAACAGCTTGTATCAGGGAACTGATGGTAAAACTGCTACAGCACAGCTTTAAAGGAAGGCATTCAGCTGACAGGTCAACAGAGGAAACTGAAAAAAACTTCACCTCTTCATCAACAAAAATTCATGTATTCAGCCTGTAACAACACCAAGTCCTCTCAGATTGGCTGCTTCTCCCAAGAGTGCAGACAGCAAAAGTAAATAGCCACATTACAGAGAAGAAACATGACAGTGTGTGTGTGTGTGTGTGTGTGTGTGTATCTATCTATATGTGTGTGTGTCAATGCATTGCATATATAACAAAAGTATATAATGCGTCTGTAAACATAACAGATTTGGAAACATTGGAATGCAGCAAGCATTCTAGTAGAGCCTTACCACGTGCCATTCATGCACATGCTAAACTTTATGTACACGCCTATGTTGTTTACAAAATCAATGCTGGGATAAGTTGCCCAGCCCATTTGCTCAGCTTCTCAGACTAGGATTGAAATCCTGCTCTACTCCTTTAGAGTAAGAGATGCCTATGACTCTGCAGTTCTTGGAGCAGAATTGGAATTGACAGTAGTAAAAAGCATTGCTCCTAAAATATTCATGTAAACGTTTTACTTAAAACATTTGGAGGTCAGTCAGGCTTCTAAAGATAAAAGCAAAACAAACCCCCAAAAGAAACTAGTGTGGGTTTCTGTCATCCTTTATAACTGTGGGTTTTTTTCCCTTCTAACTACAAGGAAGAAAATATCAGGAAACATTTCCAAACCCCAAGTTTAAACCCCTCCTGTAGTCCCCAGGGTTCTGTTTCCATGTGGATAAATCAATCTGATCACAGCGTGTTGCTTGAAAAGCCATTCTTGAGATTCATCTTGAACAGTTATGGCTGCTTCTGTGTTTTTACATTCATCAAGTTCTGCTCTGAATGTAATATAAATGCCTTTTTCAAATATATTTTACAACAGGTTTGGGAAAAGTTTCCTAAGACAATCTTCTCCCTCACCTTTCTCTTCATCATGTGAGCAGGGTGCATTTTTTGTTGTGGTTACACTGATTTGTGGACATGAGCCTGTAACATGTAAATTCTAATAGCCAGCATCTAATTTCCTGGTGGAAACATTTCTCGTGAAAAACTGGCAATGGTTTGTCAGATTTTTGGGAAGAAGATGGAGGGAGGGATAGAAGTGAAGGTAAAAAGAGAGGAATTTCATTTTTTTAATAGGCCTGCCCATAAATATGTGCATCCAGTTTCTCTTAATCATGTTCTTTTTTTTATTGCCCTCCACTGGGCTTTCTCTCTGCCAGATTATGGAGATCCAAAACACATCTGGTGGTCTGCAGTGACTGTACAGGATACCCACTACCACAGAAGTCTCAGACCAGATGTTAATGAAACATTCTGTCCCACAGAACACACAAAAACTTGTTGTATTTGCTCACTTTGTCTTTACCTCTCTTAAATGCAGATGTTGAAGGCCCCTGATTACCAAACACTGGTGGTTGTATTCTGGCTGCTGCAAAAGCAGCTCTGTGTCCTCTCACAGCAGAAGTGCTGATAACATGCAGTAAGCACAGCCAGCATCATTGAGACGATGGACAGGAGAAGCTTTAAAAGCTTTGCTGAGGGACAGAAACCGTATGAAATAAAGGTGATTTTCCGTGTATACCCAGCACAATAGCTCAGAAGAGGTCAGGAGTAAACCTCACTGGCTATTTTTTACTTGTCAGGACTAGTGCTGACCTCTACAATACCTTAATGCTTCACCTTCCCAAGGACACCAAGCCTGAAGGCTCCCAAAATTTACTGTTTTACTGTTGAGTATGAACATAATCAGTAACCCAAAAGCAGCTGACACATTACAATGTCACACTCTGTTTATGTGGCAATAATATATCCTGTACCCATATCTAAGACATTCCCATGAAACACTGGTTTCATAGCATACGCTGTCATCCATGACATCTCCGTCAGCAAATCCCTGGAAGTCACCCAATGACTTGGGAAGCCACGGGAGGAGAAACTGAACAGAAATGTTACTTTTCCTGAAGACAGAAATCAGAAGAAATCCATTAAGGAAGAGACATTGTGTGGATCCCACTGTTGAGCTCCTACGTGTCTGTTCAGTTACCTTGTTTGCAGTGAGCTCTGGATACAGCCCTCAAAGTGGCCCATGGGAAAACAACACCAAGAAAACCCAAACCTCCTTATGCAAAATGAGTTACATTTAATCCTGCTTTCTTTGAATCTTTTACAAGGAGTTCTCCTGAGCGAAGACTTATTCGTTATTCAAATTTCTACTCCCTGTCTTATCAGCTCTAAAGCCATTCTAAAACACATTTCAACAATTATTTTATTACAGAAACACTTTTTGGGAAATGCTTTTTTTTTTTTTTTTTTTTTTTTCTGACTCAAGCTGACTTCTAGGGAGAGTTTCAGTATTGCAGTTGAAACTCATCCTTCCTCAGTTGCCTGAGGTTTTATTTGCTGCACCCTGACAACCATGACAGGTTCCTTTCATCTCAGACTCTCATCCCATGGTGTTCCTCATTACTGTTTCAGGAAATACTTTTTCACAACAGTTGTGGAGGGCCAGGAAGTTATTATTATCTTTCATTGATCTTGCAAAAAAGATTTATCTGTCATGACCAGGAAGCCAATAACAGAAGCAAGGAAACAATCCAGGTCCGCCATGTCCTATCTACCAAGCCATAGGAGCAGTCTTGGTTTCCAGCAGGCCCACCCCTCATTCTGTACAGGTCACAGAACTTCAATATTGATAGTTTCAGGTACCCACCCCCCCCTCTACCAGTTTGCCAGACCCTTCTTCCAAGCAATGCACAGAATGAGGCAGGCAGCCCAATAGCAGCAATCAGATCACATTACAAAAGTTTATTGCAGTGAATCCACACATAGTCTGAAATAACTCTGGGCTTTTGCAAACGTGGTCTGCAAAGGGGAGCAGTCCCCAGCAAGAGATGGTACTGGTATGAGGCCTGTGGGTTATGCCGCAGTCTCCTTCCACACAAATTTATGTGACTACAGGGCTAGAGAATTTGGAATTTAATTTCTAGTCTCAAGAAATTTGCTCTGTCTTTAAAGAGGCTTAAACTCCAGCTCACAGTCTGCATCACATAACCTGCGGTGAATATAGTGTAATACAAGTGCGTGCAGAGAAATAAGGAAGCACTGAGAGGACACCATTATGGGGGAAGCTCTCACACCTTTCCTGGGAAACCGGCAGGACCAAATACCTCTCTCAGGTGCCTGTACACCAACACATGCAGCACGGGGAACATGCTGGACAAATTACAAGGTCTGTGATCTCATTGAGATCATGGAGACATGGTATGACAGCTCCCCAACTGAAGTGCTGCCATGGATGGATACAGGCTCTGCAGGAAGGACAGGCTGGGAAAGCAAGGAGGGGATTCGCCCTTTATGTGCGAGAGCAGGGGCAAAACCTCTGCCTGGGGTGGACAATGAGACAGCTGAGAGTTTATGGGTTAGAGGGCCAACCAATGTGGGCAATGCTGTGGTGGGGGTCTGCTACAGACCACCTGATCAGGAAAAGCATTTCCTACTGGTCTCAGAGTCCTGTGATTCTTGAAAGCAAATCTCACCACTAAAGACCAAGGCAAAGTGGACATTGTTTATCTTGATGTTATCAAGGCTTTAGACACTGTTTCCCAAAACATTCTTATGGACCAACTAATGAAGCATGGACTAGATAAATGCACAGTGAGGTATGGGTCAGCGGTACAAAATCCAACTAGAGGCCATTTACCAATGGAGTACCCCAGGAGTCAATACCGA
Organism: Athene cunicularia; assembly: GCF_003259725.1. NCBI lineage: Eukaryota > Metazoa > Chordata > Aves > Strigiformes > Strigidae > Athene > Athene cunicularia. The sequence continues at coordinate 68,093,476 of NW_020799092.1, forward strand.
GGCTAATATTGTTTAACATCTTCATTAATGACCTGGATGGTGGGAGAGAGTGCCCTCTCAGCAATCTGGCAGACAGTACAAAACTGAGAAAAGTAGTTGACCCCCAGAGCATTTTGCTGCCATTCAGAAGGACTTGCACAAGCTGGAGAAACAGGTGGACAGGAACCTCATGAAGCTCATCACAGGGAAACACCAAGCCTATAATAACTTCAGGCATCAGAGCCGGCTGGAGGTCAACCGACTGGAAAGGAGCTTTTCAGAAAAGGACCTGGGGTCCTGATGGACAAACTGGCCATGAGCCACCAATGTGCTCTTACAGCAAAGGAGGCCACCAGCCTCCTGGCTGTATTAGGCAGAGCATCACCAGCAGGTCGAAGGAGATGATCCTTCCCCTCTGCTCGGCACTGATGTCTTGTGTCTCATTCTGAGCTTCCCAGTAAAAGACAGACATGGACATATTGGCGCGAGTCCAGCAAAGGGCCCTGAAAATGATTAAGGGACTGGAGGATCTGACAAACAAGGAGAAGCTGGGGACTGTTCAGCCCAGGAAGAGAAGGCTCAGGGAGATCTTATCAGTGTGTATAAACCAATACTTGATGGGTGGAATAAAGAAGACTGAGTCAGAGTCTTCTCTTTTGTGCCCAGTGACAGGAGAAGAGGAAATAGGCACAATTTGAAACACAGAAAGTTACACTTGAACATAAAAAACCCCAACACTTTTATACTGTGAAGGTGCTCAGACAATGGTGCAGGTTGCCTAGAGAGTGTGTGAGTTGTCCATTGTTGAAGATTTTCAAAAGTGCACTAGATGCAGTCCTGAGCAGCCTGCTGTAGCTGACACTGCTCTGAGCAGGGGGGGCTGGACTAGATGATTTCCAGAGGTACCTTCAAACCTCATCCATCCCATGACTCTATGCTCCTAAGAGATATCTCTTGTAGGTGCCTGCTCTGATCCTCAGCTTCAGGCCCATGGCACAAGCAGTCGAAGAGTAGCCTGTCAATGAACCTGAGTGGTCATTAATGCCAGTGGCACCCCTCACATTAATACAGGACGGCTGAGGAGTTCAATGCACAACCTCTTCTGCTGCCCATGCTCAGGGACAGGAGTCTCCACAGTGCCAGAGCAGTAACCCTCTGAATCACTCCAGCCCAAATGCTCAAGAGTATGTCAGAGAATTCATCTGTTTTGGACTGATGCAAGGAGAATGGCTTAATACACCAATAGAAAGAAAAAAAAGTTCTTTATCCTTTAGCCAAGCTGTCTTTCAGCTGTTGAGATAAAATGGTCTAAATCCAGAGGAACTGTGAGTTTTCTTTTATTAGTGATAAAATCTAAGCTGTTGTTAGAAACATCAGGGGGATTTAATAGGCTTAACAGAGATTTCTAAATTCCTCAGGAGGCCTGTGAATTTGGAGTTCAGATCTGTGAGAGCTAGGAAGCACTTGGCACCTTATCAGCAGTCAGCTCGGCAGCCTTTGGAGAATGAAAATCACCTTTTTGTTCAACTTCCCTTGGTAGCTTGCCAACCTTCTTATTACTCACTAAGTCAACTGTCTCTAGAAAATATGCTCTCTGGTCTAAGCCACAGGATTCAAAATACAGCTTAATAAGTAAGCAGCAAGTCGATGGGAATTTTATTGTATCATAACAACTCCTCAACAGGCAGAGGCAGTTCAGCTCCTTGACAGCACAATATCCTAACTAGCTAATATGTTTTGCTTGGTGGTGCCATTACCTTGCAGGCACAGAGTTCTCCCCATGAAGCTATCCTCTGGCCTCTTTCCTTCTGGAAAGCAGTAAGCAGGCAGGGACACAGAGAGATAGGCTGGAGGAAAGGACCGAAGAGAGAAAAAACAAATAATGGAAGTAGATGGACGAGCAGCTGGCAAACAACCCCAGAGCCATGAAATTTCCTTACCTGTCTTCTCAGAGTGGTTTAAGAATATCCCC
>NW_020799092.1:68095476-68126228 GCF_003259725.1 Athene cunicularia
TGTATAAGAGACAGCAATTAGCCTTACTGAGACTCTGGGTGGTTTTGTTCACATGGTTGAAGTTTGCTAAAATTGCTTGTTGTGGTTTAACCCCAGCTGGCAACTAAGCAGCACACAGCTGCTCACTCACTCTCCCCCACGGTGGGATGGGGGAGAGAATTGGAGGAGTAAAAGTGAGAAAACTCATGGATTGAGATAAAGACAGATTAATAGGTAATGCAAAAGCCATACATACAAGCAAACCTAAATAAGGAATTCACTCACCCCTTCACATTGGCAGACAGGTCTTCAGCCATCTCCCAGAAAGCATGGCTCCATCACGAGTAATGGATACTTGGAAAGACAAACACCATCAGTCCAAACATCCCCCCAACTCCTTCTTCCCCCAGCTTTATATGCTGAGCATGACACCATATGGTACGGGATATCCCTTTGGTCAGTTGGGGTCAGCTGTCCCAGCTCTGTCTCCTCAAGACTCCCCGTGCACCCCCAGCCTACTCACCATTGGGGTGGTGTGAGGAGCAGAAAAGGCCTTGACTCTCTGTAAGCACTGCTCAGCAGTAACGAAAACATCCCTGTATTATCAACACTATTTTCAGCATAAATCCACACAAGTTACTGTGAAGAAAATTAATTCTATCCCAGCAAAAACCAGCACATTGCTCTTCTGATAAGGTAATTTTAATAAACAGTCTGTGTGTACAGCTACCATTAGTACCATACTGAGACATAGGATAAAATACTCTTGCACTAGTAACTAAGGATACTGAATTATAATCACAGCTAACACTAGCCTGTCTCCTTCCCCTTCAAAAAATGCCAAATTTACATTTATTCTATCGGCATCCATGCCCATCACTGGAGAAGCTGTACCATAATCAGAGCATGTCCAAGGCCCAGAGATTCCCATGGCACACACCACAAAGTGTGGGAGAAAAAAGAAATACAAAGGCAAAGGATGGGATGTTCCCAAATATCTTGCTTGCTCTGAAACATTAAATATTTTGTAGTTGCCTTGACCATTTGTGGAGTACTCACCTCTAAACATTCATAATTTGCTATCCCATTAATCACAGCAAAGTGAATCAGTAAACAGCTGTGATGAATGTAAGATATGTGTCAGCAAACACTGGTAATTTTTTTCTGAACAAGACTCTGTCTAGCTATAGAGGAAATACTCCAAAAAAAAGGTCTGCTTGCTCACAGATCTAAGCAAAACGTACATGAGAATCCAGGACTGGGCTGGTTCTCCCTTGTCTGGGAATTTGGGCGATTTGCGATACTTCACTTTTTAAATTTCAAGTAGAAACGTGAGTTTGAAGAGCCCTTTCCTCTGAAATGCAGCTCATGTTCCCTTCATCATGACAAATAACACACTTCATTTCCCCCTGGAGCCTGGAAACTCTGAGAAGAGATTGGCACTGCAATATAAAGACAGATACCCTCAAAAGAGAGGCAACGGAGGCAAAACCATTTGGCCTGAGTGGAAATAATCACTGGCACTTCCAGCCACAAACATTCCTCTGATTTCAAGCTGTATTTCAATGTAAAATGGCTTTCTCTCATCATGTTTGTACAGCACCTAGCACAACTGCATCCTAATCTGGACTGTGGGTTTCTGGCACTGCAGTAAAACAGACATTGAGTTTACAAAAACCACACAATCATCACATGCGTTCTTGCATGAACCATCCATGCTCTCAGCATAAATTAAATCCAGGCATGGGTCTTTGTACAACTTCAGCTTTGGGCATTAAATAAATAACATTGTGTCCAGAAGAAAACTTTTCTCAACTAATTCTGCATTTCAGAGCCAGCGAAGTTGGGAGTTTCTTTTTAAAAGATAAAATACACAGGTGGTCTGCCATTTGCTGTGGGTACATAAAAGGAGTATTACACAGATAGCAAAGGAGAAATGGATGGATCTGGCAGATGGCATCATGTTCAGGGTTAGCCAAATCCCCTCTCAGGCACAGGAGCCCAGATGGCCAAGCAGAAACACTTTCTGCCACAAACCCTTTGCATGCCTTTGTGGCATCTCTGTGCTGGGAGATGAAGTATGTCAATTCACAGCCTTGCTGCAGTAAAACAAAACTGGATATATTTTGGCAAATATGTTCATTCTCAGGACCTCCTTAGCCCCAAAACTTTCCTCCCCTCATCTGAGCCTCTGTCTGGTTGGAGTGCTAATCATAGCTTCTGCACAGTGTAAAAGGTGGTTAACACTGATTTTGAAAGCCAGGTTTTCAAAAAGGGGAAAAAAACCCTCCTAGCAGGTTTCTGCCCATGCACCTCTAAAATCAGTAAGGTCTCTCTCAGAAGCTGGGAGAGCGGGGACTGGGTACATGCAGCTGCTAAAGGAATGCAACAAGGGTGACTAGTACTGATGGAAGTGCTTTGCAAAATGCTCAGCACTTCCCATTTGTCTTCACATTGCTCTTTAGCTTGTGGGATTTCAAAAGATCTGCTTTGCTCAAATCCACTGGAGGTCTGAAGCACAACGTTATCCAATGAATTCTCACTGCTTGTCTTTCAAATGACATCACAAGGTGTCAAGACCTTCCATCCAGCTCCTACCTGATGCTTTTGCTGCTCAGCCCAAGTAGCCACACACTTGTCTTGGCAAACTTGAAGGCACCCTGGGAAATCCCAGCTGGAGGCCATTGCACAGGCACAGTGACCTTCCAGTCCTGTGTGTTCTCTTCCAGGGCATTGTGGTGTCATGTCCAATCCATCACTGGCCATGATTATTCCAACAGTGAAATAAGGCTTGGGGAATTTTAGTGAGGGCTACAGACCCCACTGTCACCAACACATCCCCAAGCTGCCCCTGCCTGATGTATTTGGTAAATGCTCAACATATGAAGAAAGAGTGCATAAGTACTGGAGGGGGGATGAGGAAGAGGACGAAAAGTCAAAAATGGGAGAAAGAACTGGGGCAGGACAGGGAGGAGAGAAGCAGGCCTTGACTCAGAGATAAGGGGAGGAAGCATCATATAGCTTTGATGGGGAGAGAGGATGAATTAGCAATTATCTTTATTCTACCCTTCTCTTTTGCCTTTCCTGAAACCTGACATTGCCTCCATGTCATTCTGTACTGCTCATTTACCAACACGCTCAACACTTTCCCAAGCCTGTTCCCTCACATAGTCTTTGCTTTTCTCTTCCTCTTGTTTCCAGTCCTCCTTCCCGACCACCAGAGCCTGTGACTGCTCCCTTGGTGCCTGCTCCATTTCCAGCTGAAGGACCCCAGCTGTGTAGTCACTTGAGCTGGGATATTGCCAACATCATGCCCTCCTCTACACCTGTCCTCTCATGATTCCCTAAATGCCTATAAAAATCCAGCAGTTCCTGTTCAAGACAATTCTTCCTTTTTTGTGAAAACTCTCAGGTCCCTCCCTGAAAAACCTCTCCTACAATGAATCATTTGCCTTATGCACACGTTTATGCCAGGAAACAGCCCCTCTACCGTCCATGCTGCAGTTTACAGGCAGCGATGATGCCGCCAAGCCAGTTTCGCCTGGCTGTCAGGCCAGGTGGCCCAGCAGGTGCCATGTAGCAGCCTGCACAGCTGAGCACAGGGTGGGGTAGCCCCCACCCCATGGGACCCCACCACTCATGCCACCTCCTTTCAAGACAGAGCAGACTTCTCTATGTGACACCTGAGGCTTTAGTCTACAGCAAAGAGAAAAATGGACCAAGTCCTGAGCGCTAACTTGTGATCAGCAACTAAATCATCAGAAAGGTCCTTGATATGGATGAGGTCTGGGCAACCCACACCATGTCTGGCCAAGGTGTGGGCTGGCACAAACCTCAGTCCTTGCAGGCTGTTTGGATGTAGCCATCTGTTTTGGTGATGACAGAGTTTGCCTTTATGGACACAAGCTGAACCATGCCTGGGGGCCTCTGGGCCAGAGAACAGGGTTTTACTCCCCAGCACAAACATAGCCTCAGCATCAGGAAAGCCTTCAGCATAGCCTACAAACTCTTGGAAGCAAGAAAGACACAACAGCCTCTTCAGTAAAGTTTAATGGATATAGTATTATATGATTCGACTTTTTGCAGATTACAAGTAACTTTATTCCAGGATTGAGTCAAGGTAGTCTAAATGCTCTCCCAAAACCTCAGTGACTGACTGTTGCATCCCCAGGTTTGTTATTCAGGAATTTATTACTTTGGGATAAGCACTTTCCATGCCATGGAAAGGAATTCTGCATCTCCATAAAGCCAAGCAATGACTTTGCTCACATCAACTACCAAACTACCTCCATTTCTGCATCTCTTTCCATCTTGTACACAGTTCCAGGTCAGACTAAGACTCTGGCAGATCCTAACAGATCTTGACTGCCAGACATGTCAGGATTAAGTCTAACTTTAGGTTAGGTCACTGAGACAGTAAAATGCTGAATGGAAAGTTCATCATGTCTCTGAGGGGGTGGACTTTGAAAGGACATCTCTTAGGACATGGAGTAAAAGCCAGCTGGATTCCTGCTGATGTGCTGAGCTTGGCATGGAGGGATTTCTTGAATAACTGGAGGCACTCAGAAGCTTGTGGCTAAACCCAACACCTATGCTCGAAGTGGAACCCTGATCAGGAAATGGAATTAAATTAAAATTGTCTTTTTTTCGCATTTCACCTGGAGGCAAATATTCATTCTCACTTAAAAGTTGTCTGCCTACATGTAGATAGTGCAGAAAAAAACTAATATTGGACTACAGATGAGAAAATCCCTCTTTGTATGATATTTATTCTGCAACAACAAGCTTGTCTTTCCCTCTCTGAGCACGGCTTGCTCTGTCTGAGCAGGGCTGAAAAGAAATCCCCAAATCTCCTCTTCCTTCTTAGAACATGCGGCAGCTGCACCACTTCAGCTTAGTTTGGTGGAGGATACTATGAATGGTGAAGTGGCAAAGGCTGCTTGTGGCCTCAGGCTCTGTCATGGCTTGAGCTCAGAGGGAAACTGAGCACCAGAAAGCCACTCACTCAGCCCTTCCCCCTCAGGGATGGGGAGAAAAAATAAAACAAAAGGCTGGGGAATCAAGGTAAGAAGAAGGATGGATGATTTGCCCATTATGGTCATGGGCTAAAGACAGACTCATTAGAGGAAGAAAAAAGAACATCAATTTAATTCAAACACCACCACCACCACTTAACAGAGTAGGACAGTGGGATGTATAACCACATCTGAAAAACACCTTCCCCCTGCATCTCTCTTCCTGGGTTCAGCTTTGATACTGATTTCTCTACCTCCTCCCCCTCAGTGGCACAGGAGGGCAGGAGATGAGGGTTGCGGTCAGTTCATCACATGTTGTCTCTGCTGCTCCTTCCTCCTCAGGGGGAGGACTTCTCACATTCTTCCCCTGATCCAGTGTGGGGTCCCCCTCACGAGAGACAGTCCTCCATGAACCTTCTCCAACATAAGTCCTTCCCATGGGCTGAGTCATTCCTGAGCTGCTCCAGTGTGGATCCATCCCATGTGTTGCAGACCTCCCAGCACCAAACTACAACAGCGGGGTCCTCCTACAGAGTCTTGGCCTTCTTCAGGCACAGCCACCTGCTCTGGCATGGGGTCCTGCACAGGCTGCAGGTCAGCATCTGCTCCACTGGTGACCTCCATGGGCTGCAGAGCACAGCCTGCCCTCTCACCACGGGCTGCAGGGGAGTCCTTTGATCCCCCCTCCTTTCTTCCACTGACTTCAGTGTTTGCAGAGATGTCTCCCTCACAACAACTCCTCACAAGCCTCAACCCCCTCCCAGATTTCCCTTCTTAAATATGTTATCACAGAGGCGGGGCCACTGTCTCTAATTGATCAGAGGTGGATCTGACTTGGAGTCAGTGGAGCTTTGAGAAGCTTCTCACAGGGGGCCACTGCTGTATCACCCCCCTGCTACCAAAACTCCACCACATGCACACAAATTCAGTGCAGACTCCATGGTTGTGTGGTTCAGGCAGCCCGGGCAGGCTCTAACCAGCCAGAAGCACATGTGGGGAAGGAGGGCGGCAGCTCACACTCCTCTGTTTCCTAGCTGATGGCAGGAACAGTATCAGCTTGAAGTTTACAAATCTGGGAGAGTCAAGGAACAAGGCTGGAACTTGCTCTTGTGCAAGGACATGTATTAAAGAGACATCCCCATTTTACTCTCAAAGTACCTAACGGAGCAGGTGAGCATGAACCTCAACAGAGTGTTGAGGAACTGCGAGTTGTTGTAAAGCAGAGGCAGTAAGTGTCTGTTAGCTTGATGAGACAAATAAAAACAATTCTTAATTTATTCTTATCTTTGAGACTCAATGGTCTAAAAAGTTGGGCATAACCTTTATGAGCTCTTAAAACTGACTGTGATTTCCCAGGGCTCCAGGAGAGGACATGATACTGCTCACTGGCGGTCAAACAAGCAGCCATGAAATACTGCCAAGCCAGCAAGGTGCCCGGCTGCTTCCCCCAAGCCCTTTTGTGACCCTGCCTCCCATCAGAGCAGGTCAGCTCATGCTGAGCTCCACACTGCCCACATCCATTGACCACAAGCCCATGCCTCAGCACAACACTGCCACCATCAATTTTTATGTCACTGCACATGGGCTGGCCCTGAGTCCTGTTTACTTGTAAGCATGAGAAAGGGAGAGGGTACTGCTATATTTGAAAAATCAGAAATTGATTTCTTCCATGCCATTTCATTGTTCCAGCTCTTGATTTTGTTCCAGGATCTTGTCAACCCTCAGCAGGGATGGCCCTGTGACATAAACAGTCTCTTTGTTTGCTGTGGGTTCCTGGGCCCTTCTAGGACCTATCTCCCCTTAACTGCCTCAAATGCTTTTTCCTGCAGTAAGCTTTGAGGTGGTTCCTTTTCATACCACTTCCTCAGGGAGTTATCCTGCATAAAAATTCTGTATCTCTTTCCCTGACAGGTCCTTAAGAAATATTATAACTATATTTCATATGGACACAAAGAGGCTGGCAGCATTAAATTCAGATGGAGCCATTCATCACCAGAGGTTAGCAAGGATGAACATAATTTAATAGCATGACGAAATTCTTGTTCTGTTTTTGCTGGAACCCCAAAGCTGTGAGAGAGAACATTTCATGCCTGAGACACAGACCTTGTCACTCCTGAGTAACGGTGGGCACAGCCCTGGGGGCATTGCTGGAAAGAAAGGCTGACATATGATGCTAGTCTGACAATTCTGAGGGTAGCTGTTATTTTCTGAAACTTTTGCATTTATTTTATTTTATTTTATGCTGATCAGGAAAGCTCTGGGCTGAGACCAGATGGTACTGATTTGCTCAGGGTTACTGCTGTTCAAAATTAAACAGCGTTGTGCTCTATTTCCACAGACAGCTATTAAACTGGAAATTATTATTATTTATTCATTGGTATTTCAGCGGTGTTCAGCTGGGAGTGAAGCCACAGTCAGATGGGCGCTATTCATTTACACAGGGAGTTACAGTTCTTCATCCCCAAAAACATAAACCTGAAGTGAAAACCCCAGATGCAGGGTGCCCTGACCTCAGGCTGTTATCACATACTTCTCTCTACTATTTCAAAACCCATTTCTCAGCAGTATGGTTTCCTCTTTCTTCCTCCCCAACTTGAGGAGACTAGATGTCATTTTACAGAAACTGCTGACCAGACTGGCTAAGACACCCTTCAAGGCACTGCTGAGGCTGCTGCAGCTCTACTGCTGGGGTTGCTTGGAGTGGCTGCTTCTCTTTTCTGCATCAAAATATCCTCTGCCCCCTTTATCATACAATCTAGTACTCCTGCACCCGTTTGAGAGTTGTTTGATTTGGTAAAACAGGCTAAACTGCCTGTGGACACTCTTGGAGATGTGGCCCTTGGGCAGCTTTTTCCTCCTTATTGAGAGAAAGGAAGACTGCATGAGGCAGTGTTGGTAACAGAAACATTTCCCTGAAACAATGCTTGACAAATCCCCTATCCTTCTCAAAGGCTGTATTAAAACTACTGATTCTGAATGCTGTGGTCTAGCAGAGATCAGAGGACCTCAGCAGCTCAGTGTCCCACGTGGCAGGACTGGGGCAGGCCTGGACAATGCTTGGGGATGGGGGAAAGTGGCACTTCAGAAAGACAAAATGTCTCTGGGGACCTGGAGAGCAGAAGAAACAAAGCACAATGCAACCTCCATTTACCTTTGCAAAAGAAACCAGCAGAGTGTAATCTCAAGAGGTTTTGTGAGGCCACCTTGCTTTCTCTGTTAGCTTTGACTGCTGTTGTGCTCCAGTGTGTGACAACTTGCAAACAGTGAAATACACTGATGGCAAATAACAAGATAAAGAAAAGCTTAAAGTTTATGTAATTGTTGCCATAATAGTTGACACCCAAATACAACTCATTATAAGGCTGTCTGGCTACAAATGTGACAGAGGCCAGTGATCCCCTTAAAATGGTAGAGCTATGTCATAGGTTTGCACAAATAAAAGTTTATCTGCAACACTGATTGATTGGTTTTGAAAATATTACATTTTTCCTGGGAAGTTGTATGATCCTGAATGAATTGGAAGTGTGTTCAATTTGAAAATACTCTTTCAATCAGTAACCCAAGAATAGAGATTTCCAAATTCTGAAGACCAGGAAAATACCTGGGAGTGGCAGGAGCTGTCAGACTCAAGTTCTAAGTACAAAACTCAAGTCTGTCCCATAGTTATAACTGTGGCAAAGCTGGTTATCAGGGCTGTGCCTGTCTGCTCACCCAGTGCACTTCAGTCATTAATTCTCTGGGTGGTCCAGGAAAACACCAGCTTGTCATCAGCACAGATGAGCTAGTAAGGCTTGAGACAATAGACTGCCCTGAAAGCAGGTCTGAACTCCTTGCCACCTCCATAATTAAGTAATTGACACACAGGAGCTCTCCAGATGGGAATTTTGACATTTCTACATATTCCCCAAGGTAACTCCTGCTGTAGGTCATCTTTGTATGCCTAAAAGTGTACGTGTTGATTAACATCCAGGGAGGAGTGTCCCTGAGCTTCTCATGAAGTTCTGCTCCTTCGGCAATTGCAGAAGGGATCAAGTTGTACATAGATAAGACATCTGCAAACAGTTAGTACAAACTGTTCCTACAGATGCAAAAATACTCATGTAGGACAGTCTTTTGTACACAGTTAAGATATTTAAAACAGTTCTGAATGTAGTTGCCATGGACAAAGCAGTCCAGAGTTGAGAAATTTTACTTGAGTTAATTTATTACCAAGCCACACAAGCTTCCTATCCCTGATTTGGATATTGAGGGAAAGAAGAACACAAACAGCTAGACAAACATTTACACAAAACTCCATCCTCCCTCCTTCTCAGCCTCAACCTCCCTTATTTTTACTGCAGTTACCACCAGTCCATCAAAACTCCTCTAGCAGTGGGATGGGTGGTGTAGGAAGTGGAAACGAAGCATGTGATGGCTTTCTGCTGCCCTGCATGTAACTGTTCCTGCCAGCTGCATTTTGTGATTCCTGACACGTAACACGCCATCACTTCTGCTGCTCTCTTCCTCAGTGTCCCTGCTCTGGCATGAGTTGCCCGTGGGTGTGCTTTTTTACCATATGGTTTTCACTTACTTCAGGGCAGGCTGGAACCATTTTCGGCAGTTCATGGGATCACTCCAGGCAGGTCACTACTGCAAACCAAGGTTACATCATACGGCCTGCCACATCTGCCCACTGCAGCAGGTAGATAACAGGGATGGATTATATGTGGTCAGGCAGGACAGCAGGACAGCTTGCAACTGAGAACTTGTATGACCACTGCAGTTGGGACTCCTGTTGGAATAGGACAGTGAGCAACCTTTCTGAGACATTTGATTCCCCATGTGAGAGTTTCGTTATGATAAAATTTTAAAAATATTTTTTATTTTAAACAAACACTCTGTCATTGAGTGTCTATGCAACACTGGGCTGCATGAGAAATGGTTATTAAAATATCTTTATAGCACTCCCTCTGAGAGATGCACATCTCAACAGCTCAATATATCCCCAAAAGCATAAACATGAGGGTTAACTCTGTCTATCAGCAGTTGGCTCACTTCAGTTCGAAACCATAGTAACCATCTTAGAAGTAGAGCCAAAGATTATCAGAGCTGAGTTTTTTGTTTATGCTGCCAAATGAAGGGAGTCTGAAAAGTGGCTGTCTGTCCATCTCTCAGTGAGCATTGCAAAGGAGGGGACCTGACAGCCTGACGTCTGCCGAGTAGCGTTCCTACTTTAGGATGAGTTTCAGTCCAATAACTGCCGTGTGTGCATGTGTGTGTAACAAGGAATCTGCTGAGACTGCAGAATGGAAGTTAAAAGTCCTACCCACAGTCAGAATGCATGTAGCTGCCACCCTCTGCACGCTTTAAATAGAGATCTGGGACCACTGAGGCTTACATAAAGTGTCTCAGACAATTCCTCTGCATGCTTATACTCTGAGCTGGGAAAAGTCTCCTCATATTATGCGAGAGCTGTACAGGCCTGCTCCAGCTGTGTCCATTTTGGGAAAAGATTAAGAGGAGTTTAAGTGCATGGGGGCAGCCTGCAGAGCTGGTGCATTTGGGTGGACTCCATTCTTCTCGCTTCTGCTGGCTGACTTGGAGTTTTCACACTTGATTGATTTTCACACCAATGCTGCTGAAGGTACAATGATTTCTATAATTCAATCACTTCATTGATCTAAATAATTTCTGACAGCTTTATTTGTACTTATCTAAATTTATAAAGAACAATGTCAACTCTGGTAGCAGTTATAAAGTCCTCAAATACCCCCAGATACTGCTGTCCATGATGAGTACCCTGTGAAATATAAAGATTTTTTTCAGAATATGGTTTTAAATGAAGAAAGCCATGGCAGCTTCTCAGAGAATGCTGCTTTAAGTGGCCAGGCACTTAATTTTAATGCTGATCCCTAATCCTACTTCAGGTAAATCAAAAGTGGAAATAAAATTGTACTATTACGCAATTGCCAAGGCAGTCAATTCTGCTGTTAGCAGATGCGGTGGCTAAAGATCCTCTTAATCACAGACACAGGATGCCTGAGTGATACAATCCTGGATTAAAAAAAACCCAAACAATGTGAAAGTGAAACATTGGCAAACATTTCACATAAAACCTTTTATGTATTGTGCAAGAGCATCTGAGTCACAGATACATTATACTGTAATATTAGATGTTGCAGACTATGAAAATGTCACCATCAGCACAAGTGCTGCCCCCTCCTCAGGAAGAAATAATATACATAGGTCAGTTAACCTGCTATATACTGCATTTTTTTACTATTATGGTAACATTATCTGCATTGAATTTCTACGTGAAATTAGACAGGGATAGGTGAATAAATACATATTTATTTAAAAAAACACACCTATTTAAAAATATAAATTATATATTTTGTATATGGATCTCACTACTCCAAACAGTTGCAAACTTCTACAATCCCACTACAAAGATTTCTCAGAGGGATCCACAAGTTATTGATGTTTACCCCAGGGTAATTACTGTCATTCCATGTGTATCTTTCATGTGTCAGATACAGTAATTGAGATACAATCTGTCAAATGATGAACTTCTGTTTTCTCAAATTCCTTTAAAGATGCTCAACCTTTAACTGTTCTTCTCAGACACCAGATGAAAGCAGCAGTCAGACATTCAACAACGGAGTTTTGCTGCATATATTCTCCCAAGGCCAAGAGAATGGAGACTCCTTAAGGACATAAGAAGGTGATCTCTGACAACACATTCTCAGCTGGCAGATACTTCAGCACATAATAAATACCTGGGAATAAATCCAGCTATTTGGGGGGAGTTGTATAAAGACTAATCTGATTCAGAATTCCTGTGCAAATGTTAATAGGTAAAATGGCATGAGATAATTTCATATACAGGCTGTCTTCTTCATTCTTTCTGCACTCCCTTTCTTTTGGTGGTTGTTTTTTTTTTCCTTAAACTTTCTTTTGGCTCTGAAGGATCTGATCATATTTTCATTGCGCATGATTATATATGTAAAAATCTGGAAACTGAAGGGTTGTTTAATTTCAGTGTATGCATATGGGCTATGCTAAAGTCCACGTGAGTTACTATATTCCTCCTGAAAGCCTAGGAAACAGCAAAGGGCAATATGTTACTGCAACTTGTGAAAGGCTGCAGCTGTCTATTTAATTAGTCTGAGATTTCCGGAGTCAGTTGATTTAATAAGCTGTGGACAGCGAGCTGACAAGGCTGTCATACCATGGTTTCAAGGGATTTGACCCTCTACATTCAGAGGAAGCAAAGCATTGTCAAGGCTGCATATGAGCAATGTCCTCTTATAAAAGAACATTTAACACTAGTGTAGGTGGAGGCCTTATCTCCATCATCCCCAACAAAGCATAAGTTTCTTCAAGAAAATGAGTGTCCAACCTTATGTAGATACTTCTCTGCTTATTACCTGATGAGTTCAAGTACCATGTACAGATTGATTGTACTCCTTCTACAGGGCATGCACTGCAAAAGACCTGGCTCAGATATTGCTTGTTACCTGATTTCTCCACTACAGAGTTATCAAAGAAGGTTTCAGGCAATGTCAGGTCTCTCAGCGTTATGGAAAACTGTTCAGCCAAACATGTTCCTCTCTGGCTATGTCTGCAGTAAGTGTTTACTACAAGTTCTGGAGTGAACTACTGGGCCTAAACTGCTGCTAATTGCTATGTCTCACTGGCAGTTAGTGGGATGTTGGGGGCTGCTATTTTGGTATGGGACACTATCCAGAGTGGGCATGTCTCCACTGCACAGTGGCTCAAAAGCCTTTCCATGAGCATTGCACCCAAATGGCATGGACACCTCTAATGCACACCACAAACCTCATCCATCTGCTGCACATGAGTCTTATCAGTGTCTTTAGTGGCAGAGGATCCAGAAGTTTCAATGGGGGCCCTATGGAATAAGTGACTTCTCCAGGACAAAAAGTGATACTGGGGCCTCTGGAACGTAAGTTTGAGAAAAGTGTTCTAACAGCAGAAAACTCATTGGCTCTGCTCCACAGAAAAAGGAAACTCTGGGACTGAAGGCTCACAAAGCATGCACTTGAATGGTCTTAAAGGTTTTATCAATCCTGTTCCTTCTCTTAGGAGTGCTGGTGCTACTGGATTAGGAGCAGCTGCTCTGCTACCCAGTTCCTCCTATAGAGTCAACAGGCACACTCTTAGTGTGACCGCGTGCGAGACAACAGACTAGTGCTGATTCAGAGTCCCTGACAGGACAGGGTCACCAGTCTCCGTTTACCTCTAGGCCCTGAGCAGAAGGACTGGTCATGGTAGCATGGCAGCAGCTAGTGTCTCTCCACCTGAGAACCTTGTGGAGAGAACACGTGTATCAATACCTGCAGATTCCTGAAAACACACAAAATAATGTGCTGCTCATATCTGCTCCCTACAGTGCCCTCAATGTTGAGGTCTACGTTTTCAGTAGTGGAGTGAGAAGCCTCAGAGAGACTTATTCATTTGTTGCCTGTGTTGTAAGAGGATTAGGCCTTTGAGTAGAAAGGCTCTTTCAACATGTTCAGCTCAGCAGCAGCCTATGCTTCAGATCACAGAGAGAGAGAGAGGATTTGAGCAAGCACAGGCAAGGGGAGGGAAAGGAAGTCATCTTATGCACAGTAGATGAATACATATACTATATGCATATACTATAGTATGTGCAACATCACTGGAAAAACTGAGATGTGGTGGGACACCTTGTATGACAGCAGTAATGTGAGGGATGGATAGAAACTCTTCAGGAATGACAGGAGGGAAGAGGACAGGAGAGTTGTTCTCTATGCAAAGAGGCAGTTTGGATGTATGGAGCTCTCCTACAGGATAGATCACATGTTGGCTGAGAGCTTGTGGGTCAGGATCAGAAGACAGGCCAATACAGATCATATTGTGGTGGGACTTTGTAACAGACTACCCAATCAAGGTGAGAAAGTGGATGAATTCTTTTTCTAACATGAAAGTCTCTGGATCACAGACTTCTTGATACTTTGTGGGGGTTCTGCTTTTCTGATATCTGCTGGAAGAGTCTCACGATGTGATGTGAACAATACAGGAGAATTTTGGAGGATGCCAGGGATAAATTCTTTACACAGGAACTGAATGGGCCAAACAAGGGTGACATACAGCTGGATTTGATATTTACAAAGAAGGAAGAATTAGTTGTGGATGTGATTATCAGTGGCAGCCTTGGCTGTAGTGACCATGAAATAGTGAGGTTCAAGACCCCAAGGGAAGTAAGGAAGGTAAGTAGGACAGTACAGACCCTAGACTTTAAGAGAGCATACTTTGACTTTTACAGGCAACTGACAGAGTCCCATGGGAAACAGCTCTGAAGTGTAAAGTAGCTCAGGAAAGCTGCCAAGGCCTTAAGTACAGCATCCTCCAAGCACAAGTGCAATATGCAGGATGTCAAGTAGACTTATCAGGAGACTGGATGGTATAAATAGGGAACTCATGACTGAGCCACAGCATAATCAAACAGCACACAGGAGGTGGGAGCAGGGATAGGCAACTAATGAGGAATTTATAAAGTCTGTGCAGACACACAGGGATGGGGTTAGGAAAGCCAAGGTCAAATAGAGTTAAAGCTTGCAAAAGATGTGAAGGGTAACATGCTGGTTTGGGCTGGAATAGAGTTAATTATCTTCACAGTAGCTTGTATGGGGCTATGTTTTTGATTTTTGCTGAAAATAGTGTTGATAATACAGGAATGGCTTTGTTATTGCTGAGCATGCTTACACAGAGTCAGGGCCTTTTCTGCTCCTCAACCACCCCACCAGTAAGGAGGGTGGGGGTGCACAAGGAGTTGAGAGGGGATACAGCTGGGACAGCTGACCCCAACTGACCAAAGGGATATCCCATACCATATGGTGTCATGCTCAGCATATAGTTGGGGGAAGAAGAAGCAAGGGAGGACATTTGGAGTTATGGCATTTGTCTTAACAAGTAACCGTTATATGTGATAGAGCCCTGCTGGATGGAGATGGCTGAACACCTGCCTGCTGATGGAAAGTAGGGAATGAATTCCTTGGTTTGCTTTGCTTGCATGCACGGCTTTTGCTTTACCTATTAAACTGTCATGATCTCAACTCATGAGTTTTCTCACTTTTACCCTTCCAGTTCTCTTGCCCATCCCATGGGGGGGTGAGTGAGTGTGCGGCTGTGTGCTGCTTAGTTGCCAGCTGGGGTTAAACCACGACAGGTAATAAGAAGAGCTTCTACCAATGCATTAGTAGTAGAAGGCTGAACAAAGAAAATATGGAACATTGATGAATGGGGTAGGTTATTTAGACACAGAAAAAGCTGAGGTACATAGTGTTTTCCTTGACTCAGCCTTCACTTAAAAGGTCTCTTGGGCACCTGGGCTGAAAAGCAGGGTTCAAGGAGGAGAACTACCAGCAATCAAGTCAGGGATGCCTTTCTACAATTCAGTCCATCCAAGTTCATGGGACCAGACAGACTGCACCCAATAGTACTGAGAGAACTGCCAATATTGTAGTGAGGTCGCTGTAATTTTGAAAGGTTGGGGAAAGCCCCCAATGAGTGGAAGAAGGCAAATGTTACACCCATCTTCAAAAAGGGCATGGTCAGCCTCACTACAATCCCTTGAGAAGCCATGGAGCAAGGCTTCTCGGAGCACATTTCTGGGCACATGAAGGAGAAGATAGAGATTGGGAACAGTCAGCATGTTTTTACAAAGCAAAAATCATGTCTAAGCAATCTGATTGCATTCTGTGATAAAATGACTAGATTTGTGGTGAGGGGAGAGAAGTAGATGCCCCTCACTTTGAATTTAGTAAGGTTTTTGACACGTTGTCTCACAATAATCTTGTATCCAAGATGGGATGTTACAATCTGGATAGGTGGACATCTAGATGGAAAAATCCGGTTGGATGGTTGGGCTTAATGGTTAATGGGTAGTACTATACTTGGAGGTAAGTAATAATAAGTGGAGTACTGCTGAGGTCTATCATTGGGCTTATCCTGTTCATTAACTTTACCAGTCACCTGAAGAAGGCACTGTCATAGAGTTTGCAGATGATACCAAATTGACAGGGACAAAGGGAGAACCAGACAGTATGCTCAAGGTCATAGCAGCCATTCAGAGGGACCTAGGCAGCTCAGAGGAATGGACCAGCAAGAACATTCTTAAAAGCCACAAGGGCACATGCAGAGTCCTGCACTGCAATAGGAGAACCCCCTCAACTATACAGGTTGGGCACTGTTTGGCTGGAGAGCAGCTTTCCTGAACAAGACCTGGAGGTCTTGGCAGACAGCAAGCTGAATATAAGCCAGCAGTGTTCCCTGGTAGCACCAGGTGTATTAACAGGGGTGTATTAACAGGAGCAGCACAAGTAGAACAAGCAAAGTGATTATCTGACGTGGAATTCATTAGATCACATCTGAAATACCATATCAAATTTGGGGCCCTCCAATACAAGAGAGATGTTGATCAACTGGAATAAGTTCAGTGGAGGTTCAGGATGAACAAGGGGTGCTGCACATGCCCCATGAGGAGAGGTTGGTCTTCTGTAGCCTGAAGAAGAGATGATCAATGCCAGAAGAGCAAAAGATAACAGGCATAAATTTAAATAAGATAGGTTGTACCAGACCAGATATTGAGAAGAAGTTTTTCATCATGAGGACAATCAAGCATTAGAACAGATTGTCCAAAGAAGTTGTGGAGCCTCCATCCTCTGAAGATTTCAAGACTCAGCTGGATAAAGCCCCAAGCAACACAGTCTGATCCCATAGATGAATCCGAGACCTCCTGAGGTTCCTTCTAACCTGTATTATTCTATGATTCTATAAACTTCATGGAGTTCTCATTGCTGTTGACTCTGTGCCCCATTCCCAGTGGGTCTGGTGACACACCATAGATTCTGTGTTCAGACAGTAACTGGAAGAGTAAGTTCTACTGGCTTTTAGTAAAAGTTATTGCCCACATACACTGGTCTGATGCTAACTTACAATTGTCTGTACATCCTGGGACTTGTTTATGTGAAGAATTAAGAGGTTCCTATCTTGCTTGGTTTTACCAGAAAGTAAGTATTTCTTCCAGCCTTTCCCCCTTCTTTTAGCATACCACTGGAACCGTACTGTTGATGACTGCTTGGACTGTTACGAATGTCAGTGTGGCCTAACAACAGGTAGACATTTTCCAAGGCTAGTGGAAGATGGAGAAGTGATACTGTAGCCCGGGAAGTTCTAGAAAAGGAAAAAGGGGGGCGTATGCAGAAGACAGTGCTGCACTGGTTTTTCCCATGTAAGGAGAACAAATGTTACTGCAATAGCACATTGACAGTAACTGTGACACCAGGCCAGTGGCAGGAAATGAAAGCAGATGCTGTTCAGAGCAGTTTTTCTTCCCAGAACTGCAATCATAATGTACACAACCAACACAATTATTGCAGCATGACTGATGTGATGTAGCTGGCTTCTGCACAGAAGTGCTCTCCAGTTGATGCCAAACAAAGGAAACTCGTGTTTAACAAACCCAGTATGCTCTACTGTCTGTAGGTGGTCCACAACAGAGAATGGCTGGGACAGCTTTGGAAAATGCTTGCATTCACAGTCTGTTGCACTCACAGCCTGATCTCCCTTCTCTTAGGGTTGAGGCAACTATACAAAGCAAAGTAATCATCAATGTTAGGCTTATGGGTCGTCAAGAACTATGGCTGGTCGTGGATGGTGGTGACAGAGGAAGGAAGCTGTTTACTGATTCCATTGGATGGACTTCACCTAGATCACTGTTCTTTACCTTGAATGGGAACAACAAGCCAGTGTCCCAGGTATCCTCTACCATGACAGGCCTTATATGAAGGCCAAGCTACATGTGGCACCATGATGAGCTCTTAGCCAAAGCTTTCATCTTGATCATCTTAAGAACATTTTTGACAAGCCTTTGACCATAGACTTACTGCCTTAAATCTTGAACCAATATGCTGCTAATAAGCATCACCTTCCAACACTACTGCTAGAAAATCCTCCTGGCAGTAGAACTTGACCTGCCTCGTTCAGCACAGCCTCACATGAACAATGTCATTTCTAGACCCCATGTCTTTCTTCTATAGGAGGATGAAGCTGGGGACATCTACCTTTGTTTGTGGAGAAGGAAGAAGCAAAAAGCAAAAGGTAAAGCCCTACATTTAAACTGGATAAAGAACAGGAGTAAGGATAGCAAAAAAAAAACAGCCAAAAAACTTCAGAAGAAACAATAGCAAACAACAGCAAAATGCAGTGTCCATGCCAATGGGCTCTGGCAGCAAGCTGCTGCATGGAGGGCTCCTCTGAGCTACAATACAGGTCATGGAGGAACACAAACAAAGTGGAGTGATCAAAGAATGAGGTACACACTGTAATGAAGGCACAAGAAAAAATGCTACCTCTTCCAGATGACTATATGGATTTGAAAATTCAAGGGTTAAACACAATTAAATGCTGTAAACTGTTTTGAACCCAGAGCCAAAGCCTTTGCCCCCAAAAATCCCCAGTGGACACTTAAAAAATGGTTACAAATTTGTATGCCTTAATTTCCCAATTTATTAAATGAAAATAATTAAGTTACCTACTTGATATATTTTATAGGCTTCAGTCCTTCAGTGTTCAAAAGGCTCTAAGATCTTAGGAGGGTAGACTGATACAGAAGTACAAAACATATTATTTTTGATTACCATCTTATTGACCAAAATTTCTCATATATTTAGAAATTCTCCCTGAATTGAAGTGACTTTTCAAAACTACATAGCAGTGTTTGACTACATGTGAAAAATAACCTGATGACCTTTGTTCCAATTAAGCTCAAGAGGTGGGAAATTTATTCAGAATGCTGGATTAATATTCTTACTTTAAAAAAATTTGTAAGGTTCTATAAGATAATAAAAATGCAAAAACCTAGAGCATAAATTTTTCTCATCTCAAATCTCTTTGGGCTTCTGATCTGGCTACCACTGGAGACAGAAAAATGTAAAATTTCAGTTCTTGAAGAAATAAGCTATTAAAAAAAAAATCTGTGTGAGGTACATAAAAAGGCATTTGCTAAGGAATGTATGTAATCAACCTTCCAATAAAGAAAGATATGTTTTCAAAACCTAACTTCATCAATGGATTTAGCAAAGCCTTCCAACAATTTGTACATGACAATATCATGATGTGGACACTTTTAATTTCATTCTCTAATGCAAGATCTTCTGATACTGGCATGAGTGACTGATACTTGTAAACTAAAAATGCAGTCCATTTAATAAAATAATATCTTTTATCTTGTCCATTGGCTAGTCCAGAGAATATAAGAATCTACTATTGCTCCTGATGGTGGTTTTGGTACTGAGAAACCCAGTCCTTGTGAGATTAATCAGATTAAATGCAACAGGCTTGATACTGATCTGATATACATTCACACTAATGTCATACAGCAGTTTTATTCATTATTCAAAAATCTGGTTTTATCCAATATGTTAAAAGAATTTTGTTAACAGCATAGGTCTTTATTAATCTTTGAATGATCTAATTGCTATGATTTAACCAAACTGGACATGGATCAGAAAAAAAGACATTTTGAACTGTTGTGCTAATTTTGTCTTTGTTGAATCAGAGTTCACATATGATAATCCATTTTACTTAGAGAGGGGACAATTTAATCTTAAATTTGCCTAATTCTATAATTATTACACTTGTTTTATACAGCTGTAATTACTACTTATTTCAATATATTTATGTCTATCTTATATCAGTGTAACAGAGAATGAAACAAGGCTCAAGTATTTTCATTTGATTCTTCTTAAAGTTCTCTATTCACACAGCTAATCTGTATGGAATCAGTAGGTAGAGAACAAGTAAAAGAGTAAAAGTTTATGCTCCAGCAGTGCCCTTAAATATTCAAGCATCTGTACTTGCATGATTGCCACTAAGTGCCAGGCAGAGCTGCATGTACCTGAGCTGTAGAAGGTTAAAGCACTTCAGTTGTGCTGATTCTATGTTAACTGCTAGGTGTTGCTCAGAAAATGTTAAGTGAACACCAAGTCTTCTCTAGGCATTTATAATGAAGAGTACTAAATCTATGCAACAATTCACTATGATTTTCTAGATAACCCAGCTGAAGATCAGAAATTTCACAGAAGATAAAATATAACATAGTCTTTTATACATTAATAAATCACAGTAGCATTCACAGAAGTATTCACAGGAGTATTGGAAGTTCTTAGCTCCTTATGACAAATTTACAGACTTTAAAATATTTCTCAAAAAGTATATGGAAGTACCTATATGGAGAAATATTTCAGTATGTGTTGCTTATACAGACTCATGCCACCATCATGAGCTCACCTCCTGAACCAGAACTGTTCTGAATTACTCTTACCTGTAGTCGACAACCAGAGGAAACACTGACTACAGCAATTGCTCAAAGGTATTTACATTGGTTGTAGTGTCTTTCAAGGGGGACTCCTGAAGTTGCAATCTACATTCCCTACTCTGGTGGGTCTTTCAACAGGCTCACTTGAAGAAGAGAGTCAGTTATCAAGAAGAGTCAGCTATCTTCATGAAGAGGTTACTGTCTGTGCACAGTAAAAGAGGAACAGCTGATTCACATACCACGTTAGCCACTTTCCTTCATTGTTGGTATAACATTCAGGGTCTTCCATAATCTCTGGCTGTGATGACAGGATCACCATTTCCTGGGTTCCCAACAGCCTGCATTATCTGAGCAACAGTACTGCATTATCTGAGCAACCAGTTGGGGAATTTTCTGACTTAACAAGTAACAAAGACTGAGTAGCTAGAACTAACACATCTCATTAATACCTATAGGCTTTAAACAGTTTCTTAGTAAAAAGAGAAGCTCAAATAAAACCTTATCTTGTTTGTTTCCAACACTTTTATTAGTTTCATATTGAAATTGATGCATAAAGTTCATCCCTGTCTCCTCTTCTCCTGCCACAGTAGGCTCCAATCTCCAGTTTTCATTTCATGCTTAATTACAAAGCACTAAATTAAAATCAGGACAAAGGTGAGTAAAGTAGAATTCAATAGAAAAAAAAAAAAAAAACACAAAAACCACACCAACAAACAAACAATCAAACAAACAAAAAAACCTAAATCCAAACGTACCATTCATAGAAAACTCTGTATGATTAGTAGGCACCTATTTGTTTAGCCCAAAGACCTTCTTGGTTCCTATCAGTTTGCTTCTGTGCATGACTACAGCCTGACTGCTTTGGTGCCTGCCTCTCTTTAGCCCAGCAGCATCCACAGACAACATCCCTCTGCTTACAACCAGAGAGTGTTTCTAGGCCATGCTTCATGCACATTAATGGGATTAAGCTCTTTGCAAAATGCATCTGCAATTTTTTTCCATGTGAAGAGTGAGAGCAGAAAACTGCCCACGTGTTTAAACAGCAGCGCCACAGAGAGGGGCCATGTGGACGCTCCCAGTCTGTGCCCTCCAGCGCAGCTCCCTGACCAGCTGGCAATGGGCGAGCCTAGGTTGAGTGCCAGCCTACTGAGGGTTGTGTACTCTGGAGAGAATTGGAGATGGATTGGGTCTGAAAGAGAGCAGAAGAGACCTACATCTCATCTACACTGTAAGGATTGTGGAGCACTGCTCTAGGAGGGTGCCTGCTGCTCCAGTGATTCTGCATTTCATATAAATCTGTCCACAGAGATCTTGGGAAGCTCAACGCTCTGCACACAGTGCAAATATTGTGGAAGACCACTTAAAAAAAAAAAAACAACAAAACCAAAAACAAAACCAAAAAAACACAAAACACAAAAAACAACACTTCTTTTTAAGAGATCTTTTCTGTTTGAGACATCAAAAAGAAAGATCTCCAGCTCTGTAAATGAGTGTACACACATGCTATTTCATCATTTCTGCAATTATTCACCAAACGTGCCAATTTTAATCCTCAAGTCAATAAACTGCTAAAATCCTAAATTTAAGCACCTGAAGTAGTTTTTGCTGGTTATGTTGTTGGGTTAATATTCTCAATTCAATTCTTTTACCTTCATCATTACCTTAAGAAGCAACAAAGACCAAACATAAATATAGATTTCCATGAGGATTTCCCTGGTTTCAAAGGTGTTCTCCTATACAATTCTATTTCCACCTCTGCACAGGAGAAGCACAAGCCACAGCACAGTCCAGCAGCAGCTTGCATGCACCAGCACTGAGTGAGCAGAAATGATCCTGCATCTATGTGCTGAATTTTTTCACCTACAGCTAGGATGACTTAGTAGAACAACAGTCCTGCATCCTATGCAGTATCACAGCTCCAGACACAGCTACAAATACCTTTGCTGACTGACTGAAAAGGTCATAATTTGTGTCCAAGTCAAATTCTAATCTGTGATGAACTGATATGAAAACAGGCAATGCTTGGGTCTCTGTCCTGATCCCTTTATGATCTAAATATTCACACTCCTCAGGAACAGCAGGAGCAAGGTCTTTGCCTGATAAACCTCCCAGTTCCCTTTTAGAAAGGGTGCAAAGTTAAAAAATCACACGTTTCTTTAAACTTGTAGTGCGACAAATTTTGTAACCTTGTGATATTCTTTGCCAGAAAACTGTCTCTTCAGTACAGTTTGCCCTCCATACCATACTTTCAAAGAGCATAAATAAATTATTCCTTTTTTTCTCTCTTTAAAGAAACAGTATACAAGATCCTGAGCGTACTGAAGTCAGTGGCACCTCAGGGTGCTCACTGGAGAAGCACTGCATGTTACAGGATCAAGCCTAAGTAGCAAGTGTCCGAGCAAAGACAGTTCAAGGCTGAAGTTCGTCTGAGGACACTGGTTGATGTCATAAGCTGTGAAACTGTAACTGATGAGTTGTAACAAAATGCTGAGTGTCTGCCTCTCTACTGCTTTTTACAAATGTGTTAATTTACCTTGTTTTGCTTCAGGTATTCTCCTGCAAAATCAGCATGAATATTACAGAAACTGGGCAATCACTAAATATGTATAATCTTTCATGCTGTCTACACTGTGAAAGCAGAAATTCTGAGCAGTCAGTGTTTCTAGCGGTTTCTAGGTTTTTTTTCTTTTCTTCCCAGGTAGGCAGAAATCAAAAGAAGAGAAATATAACCTTCAGCTTGCTAGAGTGAACACAGAGAGCTGGATCATTAGAAAGTCATCTTCTCTCCTTCCAAACTGGATGACTATCATTTGGTTCTCAGACATAACTGCGGCAGCATGGTTGAACTTTGCGTGTTCTGCTCACTCAGTGGTATAGAGGTGTTGTCAACCTTGTATTTTTACCTAGACACACAACTCATATCTGTCCCTCGTACCTAGACACACAACTCATATCTGTCCCTCGTACCTGAATACGTACTGTGTATTCTGAAATACACAACAAAGATCAATCAGTTTAGCTTCAGATCTCTCATACCTTCACCGTACAAAACTCAGTCATGCCCCGCAGACACTGCAGTTGCTGTTGTTACTGTGTTAGTGCAGAGGCTCTGGTTTGAATCAGTCCTCACCACGTCAGGTGATAAACACAGAACTAGAAATGGTCTCAGCTCCAGAGGACTCACTATTTACTGTTTTGCTTTGGAGCCGTAAAAACTGATCAAATTACAAATGTTATTCGAGCCAAACGGCAGCAAGATCTTCACACTACGTCATAACATTGCAAATTCTCCACTGGCCAAACACTGCCAAAGAAACTATTTAGAAGTATCCTGAATAAATCCTTAGATATGTTTATTGAAAACATTTCACTCTTCTTCCTGTAAAAAACAGATGCATTCATTATGATGAACTCTATTTGCCCAAGCTGGACCTCAGGGCACTGTAATGAAGTAGAGGAAATTTGGTTTCAGAGGCAAAGAAAATAATTTGTGCTTACTTAATTTAAAAGAAAAAAAAAACCCAGCTGTTTAGATGTTTGAGAACTTTGACATGTGGGCAAAGCACAGGTGATCCAGTCTAATATTCATGTCAGCTCCTTTCTTGCACTGTGTCCCATACTCCACAGCCATCATTTAACTGGCTGTAGAGGGTTATTTCAGTTTCACATTAATTGTGCCATGGACACACTCTGTATAGCTCTGAGGTTATTAATACAAAGTTTATTGGCACAGGTGCAGTGCTGCACAAACAAGATTAAACTACTAATGGTGTCAGTTCAGATATGGAAGCAGTTCAACTATTTTTATATGATCTAGAACATAAAACATAAGCTCCACTGTCCCAAGCCAGGTCCATTCATTGTAAATCTGGACCACAGTACATAAACCAGGAAAACTCAGAAGTGCAACACCAGCACCTTTAACTCCATGGACCTACGTTAGATTCAGCAAGCTCCCACTGAGGAAGGTCTTTCTTGAGCCAAGCTGGTGCTAGACAGATGCACTCAAATATCCATGCACAACACTTCATTGCCGTCCAGCTTATGAGGAATCTTAAGCATTGAGAAAATTCAGAGCAGATCCACCTGAGTGGCTCTTTGTGGAGGGAGCCTCAGGACGCTGCCAAAGCTGGTAATTTGTGATGGATCCACAGTGACTATGCAGAACCAGTCGGGCATCTCTGTAACACAGGAAACTTCAGGGTGTCCTGTGGCATTCAACCACCTGTGTGACAGCATTTTCAAGTTATCCTAACATCACATTACTCTGAACAATGAAGTGATTGAACTTTTACCCCAAACCTCAGTATTGGTTATGCAATGCATGCCAAGAAACAAAAATTTACGTAATGTGATACAAAGCCATAACCACACTCTGAAATTCACCTCTTCCAAAAATCAAGGCAAGAAGTTTCACAGCATGTCTGGAAAGCTAGTAATCCAACTCCCAGCAGAAATACATGCACTGACTTCCAGAGGTAAGACCTAATGGCGGGATACAGTTCTTAAGAAGGTACAAAGAAAAACTGACTTGCTGTGACACACTCAGAAGCACAAAACCTGACAAACATTTGAAAGTTAACTGTGCTGAGTTGTGAATCTTGCTGACCCAAGTCCTGCAGTCACAAAAACACCTCTTGGTAGACGGATTTCAAAAAAGAGATGCTATGCCATGGACTGAACAGGAACTGCAGTAGACAGACCATCAAGCAGTATTTCAACAGAATATATATATATATATACACACACATATGCAGAGACAAAAGATCTAAATATCAGCTTACATATAGTCGTGTGACTGCTCACCAGAATGATCTGCCATCTCCTGTAAACAGAATCTTGCACTGGATTTAACCTTGTCCTATATAATGCACAGATAAATCAATTCCTCTTATTTTTCATACATACTAGAGTCAGTTATTTACACAGCACTTAAGTTTTAAGGAGAGACTTTTACACAAGCCTTTGGATAAACTGCAAGGCAGAAATACTAGGCTTGCTTCGTTCACTGAATATGATTTAAAACAATGCATCGGGATTTTTTTATTCACTTCTATGCAAAACAATCTACGTTGTGATTGGGATACTATTTAACAGGACTATTGATGGATACTGTTTAGCAATGAGAATTGTATTCTTAAGCCCACTAAATCTACTTAGCTGATCTTAACCAATTATGCACTGATTAACTCTGGAGGTCTGGCCAGGTATCCAAGGTGAAAGAATGCTACAAGAACACAGAGGGAACATCGACGTGCTGCAGAATGGTGTAGGATGGGAAGCTTTAGGAAGGCTAAAAGGAGATTTAAGAGACTTAGCCTTGAAAAAAGCCTACAGGCTCCACTCTGTTTTCCTCATAGCTCCACAGACGAGAATTGTATGTACTCAGGTGGAGAGTGACAAATGTCCAATAAACTCCAGCAATACCAGCCTGACTGTCAGGCACTGAGGGACTTGTTGCCACTCATTATAAGCTTAAACAGCGCCGTAAGTACTAGTTACACCAAACCTAAAGCACAAAGGAGTAGAGCTAAAATTCTGTTCTTTCACCAGCATATTTGAACATAAAAATAACAGTATTAGGAGATAATGTTGATATTTAATCTATCAGTATGCCTTGGAATTATCACTAAGATAAAGGGAGCACAAGAGATTGGTTCAGGCTCAGAATTATTGACCAAAAGAACCAGAAACTCTTTAGGGGGAAAAATTCACACTGTGCATAACCATACTGTGTGCAGAAATTTCAGTCACATAGATCTATGTATTTGCGATAGGACTCTCACAGCTAGATGAAAGAAATATCAAGTTTTGCAACAGTGATTGAATGAACAGATGTAATGCAATATCCATCTCAATTTGGCTGTCCTTGTATACCTCCTAGGACATCAGCCTGAGAACATATTTGCAGGATAGCTTTCCTCCAAATACAGCAGCAGACTACATTACAGACTTTATATACATAAAATGCTGACTGGACATTTCTGCTATGCAGAGTATCATTTATTACCCGAAATCCCTGGGGAAGAAAACATGGCCCTGGATTAATATGAAATTATTAAACCTCCCATTAGAGCTTTGTTTATCAAAAATATCTAAAATAATTACCTCTAAATATCTGTCATATGCCAAAGAAAAATGTTAGAAGAAAATTATTGAAGAACCCTGACTCTATCACTAGGATAAATGGTGTCAGAAACAATTTAGCTGAATGCGTGTCCTAGTTTCAGCTGGGATAGAGTTAATTTTTTTTCTGGTAGCTGGTATAGTGCTGTGTTTTGGATTTAGTGTGGGAAAAATGCTGATAACACACGGACATTTTAGTTGTCGCTAAGTAGCGCTTACCCTAAGTTAAGAATTTTTCAGTTTCCCATGGTCTGCCTGTGAACAGGTGAACAAGAAGTTGGGAGGGAGCATGTCCAGGACAGCTGACCCAAACTAGCCAAAGGGACTGTCCATACCATAGGATGTCATGCTCAGAGTATAAACTGGGGGGAGTTGGCCAGAAGGGGCAATTGCTGCTTGGGAACTGTCTGAGTACAGACCAGAGGGTGGTGAGCAATTGCATTGTGTTTGGGTTTTTTTCTTCTGCTTTCTTTTTCTTTTTGTTATATCCCTTTTCATGACAATTATTATTATTTATTATTATTGCTATTATAGCATTATTAAAGTGTTCTTATCTCAACTCATGAGTCTTACTTTTTTCCCTAATTCTCCTCTCCATCTCACTGCAGCAGCAGGGAAGAGTAAGCAAGCGGCTGCGTGGTGCTTAGTTGCTCGCTGGGCCTAAACCACAACAACACGCATTTAAGTTGAAGAACATGATTTCTTGGTATGGTGTCATCACAAGAGAGAAGTTAAGCCCCAAATACATTTACAAATACTGGTTTCAGTAAGTGAGATGAACAGTCCAAAGTTGGTTTTGCAGAGAATAGATGACAAATACAGCACAGGAATCAAGTGTTTGAGGTTCCTTGGATTATTTCTCTTTTGCTGTGTAACTATACTCCCACCATCTACTGCTGCAAGAGTT
Source organism: Athene cunicularia (assembly GCF_003259725.1). Classification (NCBI taxonomy): domain Eukaryota; kingdom Metazoa; phylum Chordata; class Aves; order Strigiformes; family Strigidae; genus Athene; species Athene cunicularia. The sequence continues at coordinate 68,122,850 of NW_020799092.1, forward strand.
GTATTTAATTTTTTCCAAACTTAAAATCCTTTCTCTTCACCAGCAAACTGTGATTTAATATAGTTCTGTTTAACATAATACCATTTTCTATTAATACTCTGAAGTGTCCTAACTTTACAATATTTCATTGTAGATACGGCTTTAGACATGTTCACATGAGATAAATTAATCTATTATTCAAGTTCTGGCACGTCACAAGATACAAGAAAGAATCAGCAGAAGGAGGAAGATGCTGACAAAATTTCTGACTGAGCAAATGATCATTAATGATTCTACTGAAGGCTTGAAGATAAATCAGCAGAATTCTGTAGTGAGAAACGTAATTAAAAAAAAAAGTCTTCAGTATTTCTCTGACTATTCTAATTTCTTGCAACAGTTAAGATAAAACACTGATCTGATCAAATTAATTAATATGCCCTACATCAAAATAGACTTTCCAAACAAAAATTAAGATTTGTCCTTTGCGGCAATTTCCCCATGAGAAATACAGAGATAATGGATGTGACACAGATAAAGAATGTGGTGAGGGGCAAAATTCTGATGTAAATGACATCACATAAGGAGGTTTTGGGAGAAAACAAGGGAGATTTGGATATAAAGATTACTTTAAATTATCCCATAATCGTGTTGTTACATTGATGGGATGTTCCACGAAAGGAATCCTCAGAAGGAGTTAAGGAGGAGTCAAGTCTGGACAACTTCAGAAAAATCATTGTCTATTTAAGGAGGATGTGGAAAAAGGTAGAGCAGTTTTCTAGACGGGTATGTAAATAGGACTTTAAGAAGTTTTGCCAATGAAAGAGAGCAGATCAAGTTGGCTATGCAGCAACTAACAAAACAAAGAGGTAAGAAGAGGAAAAATTACAGAGCTCTGAAAAAGAAAATGGAAACGTCAACTTTTTTTGCTATGAAGGGGAGGTAGTAGTAAGAAGATAACTTTGTGTCTACATGATGGAAGCAGAAAATCTAAGGTTAGTTGCAAGTCCATGGTGGACAATAGCAATAACAGCAATTACCATTGCTACTCCCAGATTTTGTTGGAAAAGAGCACATAGACAAGCTGGCAGAGGGAAGTGTACAGCAAACTCCTGATATACATGTTCTCTTAATGTTTCCAACTGCTTCACTGACTTCTTCCTGCTCCCTGGGAATGTTTTTCCTCCTGTTTTGTTGATTAAGGATACCAATTAAACTCAGACACCAGAGTGAAAAGAGTAGGCATATTTTACTGGTGATAACCAAATAATATAACAGTGTAATACATAAGACATGCAGTAAGAAAAGGCAGAATAATGCACCTAAAGCAACAAACAGGAAAATACAGGGTAATGCATCAAGTCATTACTGCATGAGAGAGAGAACAGAGATTAAGAAAGATCCATCACCACTTGCATATGTTACCATCATCCAGCCCCGCAGTGGCTGGGGAGCCCCGGTTACAGCGAGGGTTTGGAGAGCCTGTCCCGGCAAGGGGGAAATCCTATGCGGTGTGTCCCTCATAGGTGAGGCTGACAAAGTCGCTATGAGCAGGTCCAGCCTTACATACCAGAGATCGACAGGCCAGAATAGCTGGCACCTTTGTTTTGAGCGGAAAATTTCTGGTTTCATTCTCCTGTTGGATTCCACCCAAAGCCTGGCCAGGGGATGAAACCAAGGAAGTTTCTAACAAGGCCACATACTTGGGTTCTCAGCCTTGAATAAGGTTAAACAAGGGAAGTTGGATACATTCTCTCAGCATTTCGTCCTCACTACTGATTATATTCTAAGCTGCATCTTTCACTAGCGAGTTTACATACTTTGTTAATGATTACATACTAAGTTAGCAGCTTCAGCTTGTGGCCTGTTGTTCAGGCTTCAGTATTTAAATGCTTTAGCACTTTTTACATCAGCATAAGTGGGTTGTTATAACTTAGTACAATACCTACTAGCACAATGGTTATCAGTTATAAAATATACAGCATTCATCTATAGGTCAACTCTGGCTCTGGCCTGTTGTCCAAGCCTTAGCACTTCACCTCCTGAGAAAACTAACGAAAGTAGTTTCATATAGCTTGATTATTATTAGTAGATGTCAGTATTTACTTTGTATGTTTGTTTTTTAAACAGTAAGTAGTTTAATAGTAAGCAATCACAATTATAAAAAAAGACCTGGTGCTTCTCTCACATGAAATGGCATAAGGCAGGAGCATGCTGAAGTCAGCAGGGGTACACAAGCGTAATCAAAAGGAGAACGTTGCTCACTGCAATTACAGATCAACAAGGGCATATGTAGAATCAGGTCCAAAATATTTGGATCCTATTCCTGATCTTATTGTTTGCAATTTTCTTGGATATTTACATTTCTGTGAAAATCTGACTGGTGAAAACCGTCTTTTCTGTATCATCTTAATAAAGTTATTAGTTACAGAATTTTGGGTTTGGATTTGTAGATCATCAAATGTCAACCTAAGTGATAATTCACCAACTGTTTTATAGAAAAGGTTAAATAAGCAGCTTTTTAAAACGCTGTACTGATCAGCAGTACGGTCAATATTTAATGTTATTATTTATCCATACACCTAACTAGCAGAGAGCAAGAAGACCCTCTTCTCATCATGAAAGAGCCATGACTGTGCCAGAAACCATATTTGCTACCTTGCTCAAAAAGGAATGTTTCCTGTTGTCACAGAATGAACTATAGCTAAATATGATTCAAAAACATCAAGTATAGACACAGGCGGCCAATTAAAACGAGTATAAAAGCTTTTGGAAAGCATATGTATCTTTACATGTCGTTTCAGATCAACATCCACTTAAAAGAGGACTAGGAAGTATTGTGCTATAGAAAAGTATCTTATTCTTCCACTGGAGCAACTGGTTCTGAACAGCAGAGGTAGAGACAGAGATTTAGATGGCAGGGAGTCCCTTCCCACACAGCAATCCCAGCACCTTGAGAACAGGAGGCCTGACTGGAGCACCAGCTCCTACACTTCGCTGCTGGGTCATCGTTCTCCTTACGGCTACTGCAGCTCTTTCAAGCGTTCACACGTGCCTTCTACCTTCCCCAAGATCTCCACATTGTTACTCCGTTGCCTTCCCCCAGCACACGTGCTCCTCTGCTTTCTCCTCACCACGCACGCCCAAGGGCCCAGACTCAGGCTGATACTGTGTAATCAACAGCTGCTGCACTTGTGCTCTCTCTCCTGGCACGTGTGGCGTCAGGCACGCCGTTAGCCGTGTCTGCGCCGCTCCTGAGGGCCTTGTCCGCCGAGCCACCCCGTTCTCAGGGGCTCGCTCCACCTCAGAGAGGCCCCTTCAGCCCAGGGGCGGGCGAGGCCAGGCTGCCCACAGCCGCCCCGCGTGCCGCCGCGCTGCAGGGGAGGCGCCGGCGGCGGAGACG
>NW_020799092.1:68126278-68196922 GCF_003259725.1 Athene cunicularia
CGGGTGGGGTGTGCGCCGCCGCCCAGCAAGCGCGGAGCGGGGCGGGCAGGGCGCGAGGGGCGGCCATGGCGGGGGCCGCCTGATGCCGCCGAGCATCCTCTGGCCTTGCCGACGACGGGACCGGGCGCACATGTTGCCTCGGTGGGATGGTGGAAAGAGCAGCGCAGTTACTCTTTTTTTTCGGTGTTTCCATTCTCCCGCTTCGCTCAGCTCGGGCGATGAAACTGTGCCGGTTGCTGGCTGCCCACACTTTCGGACCTGGTTGTGATGCAGAGTGCTCTGAGGAACCGGCTGACTCCAGATTTTGCTTCGTTTCTGGTCCTTGCGGTGTCAAGTTTGCTACGCAAGGTGTTTGTTCTGAGTAGAGAATCACACCTCCCAATCCTCTCCGTTCCCTGAAATTACTTGGCAATAGTGTTGCTTGATAGCAATGACCATGTACAGGCGCGCTGTCCACGCTCTGAGCTGGTGATTTCTGTCCCAGAAGCTCTTGACGTGCTTCACAATGTGCGTATGTCCAGGCCCAAGTCCTTCTGTGCAGCGTTGCATTAAGATAAGCATACAGCTTCTAGACGCTGGGCAGAGCCAGAGTGTGACTCCCCAAGTCTGGTCGTACAGCTGTGTCCTGTGTCTCCTAGACTGAAAAACTTAACTTTTTTCTTTCAGCAATGTTGGTGCCCTAAACGAAGCTCCAGGAGTAGTCCTGGTTGTTGTTATAAAGCATTTATTATGTTATAGCTCTTTAAAGATGTGACCACTGGGACAGGTTTCTGGGGGGGAGGGCACTTCCAGATAGAAGAGTTGAAAAAAGCAAATACGATGTTGTGGCCAGGTCTCGTTACTGGCTAAGTACCAAAGTACAAGCCCCAGTACGTGCTCCAATTGCTGACTTGTGCTGTTGTACCTTTCCTAGCTCTTCTGTGATGATATTATTATATGGTATTACATAAAGATGCTCTTTTTGTAAAGAAATTCTTAGTATTTATTGTTGCTGTTTGTGGGAAAGTGTGCTGGCAGACTGGAATACTTTGATAATCTTAGAGCAGCTCAGTCAGAGCATCCTATTGCTGCTATTGAGGGCTTGCAAAACTGCTTTCATTAAGGGCTTAATCTAGATACAGCACTCTTTAAGAACTATGTTTAAGTGTTTGTTATCAAACTTACTCAAATATAGAAGATCTTCTTTTCTTCCATGTCCGAGACTAATCACATCATATACTGTAGGCCTGGGTTTCTAAATTCATTGGATCTTCTCTAGGATTAGTGGTAGTGAGGAGCACTGGAGTGACAGGTGACCAGTTTGCTTCTGTTCTGTTTGCTGTTTCATAGGAAGGGTGATTTAGTAACATTCCAGAAGTGGTAGAAATCTTAAAGAGGTCAAATAAAGGCCTATGTTGTTTGTGTTTTTTTCCATTTTAAAACTGAATTTGGATGAGATTTTTCTTTGTTGCAGGTAGGAGCATATTTGGTATTATATTAAAACCAGCTGAAATGTCTGCTTTACTTTTTTAGGACTATTCAATTTGTCTCTCTTCCTGTATGCTTTTTTTTCCAAATCTTAGGAACTCCAGCATCTTTGAGCAATGCTTAAACAAGTGGTTTCTTTTATCTTGTTAGGCAATATGAGCAAACATCACTTATCTTCTCCCTGGATGATACTGTCATTTCCTAATCAATGAAACACACTCAGTGAGAGCGCTTTCAGTAACAATTGCACTAAAATATCTGATAGTTTGCAACATTAAGCTTTTTACAGGAGTTACTAAACACTCTTACTAGCAATTAAAAATGAGAATTGATTTTGTGTGCTTTTCAAGATATTTCTGCTGTATCCACAACTGTAGCATCTGTTTGTGTGCAGTACCGCATGTAACATGCAGACTCTGAGGAAAAACATGTATCAGTTCAGAAGCTTGCTTGGTGATCCTATCGCAGTAGATGCCAATCCATACAAACTAATGTCGGTGATGAAAGTCATGTGGAAATAAACAGCTCGGGGGAAAAAAAAAATGGAGACCATCCTAAACAGTACAACCCTAGCTTAGGCAGCTGTCCATGAGTAAAAAGTTCTGGTGTCTCAGGGTCATATCTGTCACAACTCATTAGTTTGGAGTGTTAGCTCCAGTGTCCCAGTTCTCTGTTGCTACAGTTGAAATTTGGGGTGGAGAGAAAATTGGTTACTGGTTTAGGGCCTATAAAAATGCGGAAGCAAAGTAATTTGGCAGGCAAAGAGTTGTCTGTTGACAGTTAATCCATCCTCCCCTCTCTCTAAACTATTTTCCTGTCCGTGTGTGCATCATAAGACATTTCCTCTTACATCATAGAAGATTATCAAGTACTGAGTTTCAAAAATCTTAAAAGCTGTTTTTGAAAAACAACTGAGCATCATGCTAATTTCTAGTATACTTGATTATTTCTAGATAGAAATAGTTCCCAGTGGGTGAATTTTGGAGACTCGCTACACACTGGACCCAGGACTGAGCTTCCATTATGAACTGGGGCTTACTAGATTGTACAGGTGCTCCAGGATTTTGAGGCCTGGCTTCAAATTGTCCAGTTTATCTCTAAGCCCCATACCAAGATACATGTTTTTACAGCAGTTAGGCTTTTTTCTTCCTGTGTACGTTGCATATTCTTGGGCTTCGCCAAGTCCCCCAACAGCGTAATTCCTCCTGTGTGCTGGGTATTATATGCCATCCCTTCAGAGTCTGGGCATGGGCATATGGTGTGGTGTGCTTGCATTTTGCTGATAAATAACAGCTGTTTTTTAATTCTTTGGATAATAAGACTTTCAAGAGATTCATCAATGCAGTGTTACGTAGGGAACATCTTTGTGTGAATGTCCAGTATAGCAGTGCTTTTAATAAAGTTTTCTGCTAGTGACATGGTATTACTGAAAAAGGGAAGCATTTGAAGTCAAAATCTTTGTTGCTAGAAAGCTGCAAGGGGATGTCAGCAGGCTTCTTGAAGCTCAGTGTTCATACTGCATAATGTATTACTCTTGTGTCTGTACCAAGAAGTCGTGGTAGTCTTGCCCGTCTGCAATAGTGAGGGCTCTGTTCACTCTTTGTGCTTCCCAAGCGAAAGGGTCCATGCCCTTCAGTTCCTGATTCATCTGATGTCGACACACCACCTCTCCATTTTCTTTCTCTTTGATTCCCAATGATATGTTTATCCCATATTTGGTTAGCACAGGCAAGAAATGTTCGAGGGTATGTGTAGTCTGAAACTGTATTGAGAGGATCAGCTTAGCAGAGCTGTGTTGTTCAGTCAGGAGATACCAGTGATGGGCATATACCAGGCTTGGGTTGGATGGACCATGAGCTGCAAGTGGGAAAAGGCTATCAAAACGAGGACTGAACCTTGTTTGCTAAAGTAATAATAGCTTATTTTGCTTTTACCATTGAAATGTATTATTGCTGCTTGGAATGTTTCGTAATTAAGCTGATAGCTGTAATAAGCTGCCATGCAATTACCCTATAGGAGGAGCTGACTTGCTATTTAGACTGTAAATGAGATCTGTTTCGGAATTCAGTTTCTGGATGTTTCAAGGAAGCCTAAAAGATATGTTCTAACTCTGTATGCCTTACATGTTGAATTTTAAGTGTTCGTCATTTTGAATGACTTTTACTCTGCATGGATGTAGGAGAAGGCTTACTTCTGAAGCACTTCACATGAGTGTGTTTATTCCAGGTTCTGACAGCCTGTATATCCTTTATTTAGAAGGCTAGAGGTATGCAAGGAAGAGTCATGAGTACTCTTTAGCTTATTGGTTTTGACTAGTACTTAATGACTGTTCAATATTGTTTTCGGCAGCCCATATATGGGTGTTTTTAATGAAAATTTTTGTGGTGGGAATGTGAATCTATTCTCTTTCTTCCTGTAATTCTGTCAGTGGAAAAGCATTGGAAACTTCTGGCTTGACACTCCTCATAAGAAGCAATCTTTGCTCTACATAGGGTCGCTATCTTTCAAGTTTTGATTTGCAGTCACACAGTTCTGTTACAAACCTGGAGTCATCACTGCTCTGAAGGAATATTGCAACTGTACAAAATTCAGTCAAGTTTTAAATTAATGGAAAGTAACCCCTTCCAGAATCATTGCAACTTTCATTGTTGAAAAGGTAAATGTTTTTCTTTTTCCATTAAGGAACAGGAAACTTGTAGCAGTATGTGAAGTGGTACAACTGACGATTCACAAATGTGTAAACAGTAAACATAAGGCATTTTGTCATCTTTTTTTATGATAATCTTGGATGAAAAACACATGGAGATTTTTAGTGGTAAAGAAATCTGCTATAAAGCTTTTTTTTTTTTTTTAAGCATTGTATTTTTCTGAGGAATTTAGAATATGTTCAGTTCTAGTGTTTATACCTGACCTTGTTTTTTTAAATGAATGTAGACATGGTCACTTACAGCATCTCTGCTGATAAGGTGCAGCTTCCATGGGAATTCAGTTGCTTGCATGTGCTCTCCTTGGTTTTCTGAGTATTGACTGACCTCTTAATTTATTTTTTTTTTTGCTCACCTCTGGTCCTCTTATTTTTCAATACATGTATAAGGGATGATGGATGAACTAGAATGCAGAGACATTAAAAGTGGTACAAGATCCGTCATAACCTGCATTAGCTTTTCCCTCTCCTCTTGTAAGAGCATGTATTTCCCAATATTCTCACTTTCATTCTGAAACGTTACCTTAATCTATATTTGCTTCGCTTACACATTTTTAGTAAGGGGTCTGGAGTCTCCCTAAGGCTACTTTCCTGTGGTAATTTAAAGCTTCTGTATAACCAAAATAGTAAGATTGCACTTGACTTTATTACTTGTTTCAAGTGTCTTGTGCTTTACGTGCTATTGTTGGATGCCCTTTTTGTTGAATTAAAGATTGATTCTTCTGACATTTCCTCTTCTGTTCAAATAAGTTTATCATTTAACCACACCGACTTCTGGGTTGGTTTTCATTTCCACTTGTGTTTGTGGTGTACATTCCTTTTGTGATTGCTTTAGAAGCTACAAAAGCATCCTTGTTGAATATAACTGTTAGTTACAGTTGTGGTGTTTTGGCGTTCTGGGAGGTTTTTTTGTCAATGAAGGGGGGTCAGCACTACCTTATGTCTGCTGTTAGTTATGTCACATCCCAGTGAGGTATATCTGATAAAGCATTCCCTTTGTTTCCAGGTACTGGTTCATCTCCTTCAGTGTTGTTAACGTTATTTTCCATATATGTTTTTGGCAATCTGCTTTTAACTGCTCCATTAGCTAAACCTCATAAAGGTTTAGGTAAAGCAATCTTTCAAATCACAGCCTTGTTCCACAATGCTTTCAAATAATACATAATAGCTTAACTAGTGGGTATCTTATAGGTGCTTTGCAGAAGTCTCCCCAGTGTAAATGCCAGAAGCACCACTGCAGTAAAACCATCTAACTCAGTAAGTTGTATATGGGGCTGAGGATCCCTCAAATACATTTCTTCTAGCATCAACAAGCCATTTTGACACTGCACCCCTCAACCATAGCTCTCATTTTCACTTGTAACATAAACCAGGCTACAGTCAATTTTCACCAACACTGGAAAGGATGTAGCTCACCTCAGTGTCCGAGCAAGGCTTGCAGTACGAGGACCAACCCATGCCTTGGGCCCTTGTTACCTGCTGCAGACCTGAGGTGCCCTAGCTGAGTGTCCCAGCTACTAGCTTCCAGGGCCACCCTGCTTCTGGCTTATCTTCCACTTGTCCCTCTGATTCTTCATGTTAGTGGCTGTACACTGCCATGGGTTCAGTAGCTGGGTTGTTCTGAACCCATTTTCCACTAAAGATTTTTCAGAATAACTGTCTTAGTTGAACCGGTATCATCTTATCACTTGTGGAGTTACAGTACAGGCAAGATCCTCCTGGCTAGACATTTGGTGTTTTGTTTTCTTCACTGTAGACAGGGCTTAGAAGCATCTTCCTGAGGGTTCATGTTAGCACCCATCTGACCTAGGTGAGCACCAGGAATAAATCACCGATGGAGAATTTGGCCACGCCTTCTCTAAACGTCAAACCTGGTTTTCTCATGTTTGCAAATGGTTGAGTTATATAGACTTAAATAACCTTTTGAAGTAATTTCATTGCAATCTCTTGCCCAAAAAAGCTTTTAGATTATAAGTTTATTCAGCTTTTATGCCAAAGGTTTTCTTACCTAGCCTATTAAAATGCAGCCTTACCTCAGTCATCCCCCTCTTGTGATGAATACCTGTTAATTACTTTTTCTTAAATTTTAACTCTTAATGTTTGGGGTGTTTGGTTTTTTTTTTTTGGGGGGGGGGTTGATGGCTGATCTAAATGCAGTTTGTGCTTCATGGTTTTTCTCAAATGGCTGACTTGATTTAGTTAAGTAGGTGTAGTCCTTGTGGAGGTATTCTTTTTCAGAATCTGCCTCTATTTGGATTAAATTTAATCACAACTGGAATAAAACCACTCTCTCAGTCATAGTACATAACCTTGTTGTAGGTGCTTGTTCCAGGGCTGTTTGTCATACTTTTTGTAGACAAAACCTAAAAAAACACAGCCTTTGAACTAAATATCAAAACGCCTTTGAAGCTATTTTTGGGTTTTGTTTTCTTGTAAGGGTCTCTTAATCCCAGTAGAGGCTTTTGTTTGGTTTTTGGTTTGTTTTCCTTTTCTGTAGTGACTTTATAGTCATTCCTACTTAAGAGCTCATCTGTACAAGTCCTGCTTCTGTCATTCCCTAACTGAAAGCATACGTTTATTGATACTGTCTCAATCTGTAAGTCACATAAAATACATTTCAAATGTTGTACATTGTCACTGGTTGTTCTTTCTGCTCTTCTTTTGAATACAGGGAGATGCAAAACTTATCTGACAACAAAGAAAGTTCAAGCATTTTTTTGAAGCATAGTTTTCATTGTCCAAGTGCCTTTTAGTGTTGTGTTGGGGTTTTGTTGGTTGGTTTTTCAGTGGCATTCTTTGTGTCTTCTGTGAACTGTTCCTGTTCCCTAGAGCTTGATCCTTTTTCAGACTGTTTTTTACCATAAGGCATTTCTCTACACACCAAACTTCCTGACCATCACTATGGTGGATGGGTATTATTTCCCTATGTCCTGGTAGTCCAGAAATGCCAGCTAATGGTCAGAGCTGCCATGATGTTTTGTGGGCAAATGCTCCTGCTACATATGGTGCCCTGCCTGAGAGCTTGGAAGGAAAACAGGTGACCACATAAGAGAACAGGGGGTGTAGGTCTTGTGCTAAACTTCTCACATACTTCTACAGCATGTCTGGAGTAAGTAGTGCTTGGAAAGTGTGGTATTTTAAGATTGGGATTGCATCTTTAAATACTGAGTAGTCTGTGAGAAGCCTTGTGGACACCCAAGGGGTGTTTCAACTTTATAGATAAAACTAATAGTGTTGTGGAATTGCAAAAGAAGCAGAATTTATTTGAAATTATAGATGTAAATATCTTGTCAGGGTTCTGTATTTTTCACTGTTTAAATAGATTGTAATGTGTGAAGAGTATAATTGAATCTTACACATACAACTTGTAAAATTAGTTCATTATCTCTTTCAAGTACTTGAAAATTTAATTGATAAAATGATATTTCTATCATATACAAAATTTTTATTTAGATTTGAATCCCTAGAATTATTTTCTGGACATTAGCTGATATATATTTTCAGGCTAAGATCTATTCTAATGTCAGGAAAATTAGCTAAACCTGTGATTTAATGTTTGAGGAACTTGAGTGGGGGTTTTTAGGTTAAAACTACCAGCAAGGTAGTCTGGAGGAGCTGTTTCCCCAGGTATGCTAATAACGGATAAATCAGCCTGATTTCAGCCCACAAGTTCTGATTCACAGCCAGAGCACCATGTGTTTGTGATCATGCTTCAAAGCAGAGCTAGAATGGGAAGTCCCTGAAAAACCCTGTATTTAAACACAACAGGAAAAAGTGGCACCAACTCAATGTGTGCACTGTATACCTTAAGCTATTCTGGGCCTGTAACCCATTTGATAGAAAGAAGCATTTTAGCTGGAGGCAATGTCTTTGAACTGCAAAAGTCAAGTTTTTTTAAAAGATGGTAGCCAAAGATCATGTAAATTTTCATTATAAATATAGGTGTTGGCTTTAGCAACCTGCCCATAGTTAGTAAGTTGGATAATTAAGAAACCTGGGTAGGCAGTCTCATGCACATATATTTTTCTTTGTTTTGCTTGAACTGTTATGGTGAGAACAAGAGTGTTACATTGGTCTGCTCTAGAGCTTGTCACAAGGAATTCAGATACTAGTTTGGGGAATTGTTCCTGGGATGTTTGTGATGTACACTTGAAGTTGGTGGGCTCTGTGTTGAGCATTTACTCTGAAATCATGAAGGTGTAGTATGCCAATAGGATGAAGAATGGAAATAAAATTAAATAGAGTTCCCAGGTGATAGAATCAAATCATGAAGAAGCACCAAATTGAGGTCCAGTCATAAAAAAAGAACAAGATTTTGTATACAGTTGCTGGAACTTAAGTAGCGATAGCACAAAGCAAAGAGTTTCTACTCTGTGCCGTACAGCGAAGGGAGTTGTGTGTGTGTTCATATTGCCATTAGTCAGAAAGACATGTCAAACAGCATGTTTTTCACTACTTCACGATAAGGGAGGGGAGGCTAGGGGTTTTGTGTGTTTTGTTTTGTTTAGGGTTCTTTTTCCTTTAAACATGATGATATCCTGAAGAGAGCTTGCTGTGAGCTGACAGTATGATTTACTTTTTTAGGAAGTTCTGCATGAAGTAGGAAAGGACGTTACAATTTGTGGAGACATTTATTAAAAGCTAGAACTAAATCTAAAAGCCAGGTTTTTGTCTTTGGGTCTAACATTGCTACTCTTAAGCTTTTCTGCTTTTGAGTGGCTGTGGAATTGGAACAGAATACATTTTGTGCTCCATTAAATGCCTGTGTTGCAGAGCTTTGATGAAGTGAAGGCAGAAAATTTGCAATGACAAGCTTGGGTTTTATTTGATTGGCCTTGAACACTTCATACAAGTAAAGATAATGGAAAGATCTGAAAACTGACCTTTTCGTTATTTGAATGTTTCCTTGCAGCATTGGAAACACAACCTTAACAGTGTTCTGCTGGTACAGGAGAACCAAAAAATTCAGTTGAGCGGTCTAGTTCATTGTCCAAACTGGGTGAAATACTGAATATAAATGACATTTGAGAGGAAAAAGAAACCTGTATTTTTAAAATCCCTTAATATACAGTTTTAGCAATACAGGTAAGGGAAACCTTTAAATTTTTTTATTTTGAATGTGTCAGAGGTACATTTGAAAAAAAAGGACAATAAGGAAGAAGTGGTAAAACAGTCTCTTTTTCAGTTCCTTGTGATAACAGAAATAAAAATATTTAAGGTGATTTGGAGTAAGAAATAACAGCAAGAAACTTACAATGAACTCGTGCTTTAACCTATAAATCTGTGTTTTTAAGAAAAATTCAGACATTACTTTCACACCTTTTTGAGTTTTGTTCTGATGCATAATGGTGCTTTACTTGGTTGTCACAAAGTTTTTGTCATAACTTAAGAAAACTTTTGATATCTTCATGTCTGGGAATGCCTTAAAGCTGATTTATGTATCCTGTAATTTAAACATTGATAGTATAAAATTTATGACATTGTGTATTCTTTTTGTTGAATTCCGAATTAAGGGTTTTGGATGGAGTTTGCTTTTTAGGCAGTAGGAGATAAAATTTTGCAGGTTTAAGTTGTTTAGAGTGTACTTATTTCAAATGAAATGAAACATTACTCAAAGTAAATTTCTGGGTAGGTTTAATATCAGTAGCTAAAAATGCTGTTATGGTTGAATCCAGCATGACATTGTATGTTCACATGACCAGTTTCCATGCAATACACTTACAGGCTGCAACTTTTCATGCTTCCTTTATACGCTGAATGTGAACTTTTTAAAAGACTGGAAAAAAGTCCATCAAGCATTGTGGGGAGGTACAAACCTCAGGTAGATTTTTAACAGCATTACTGACAGTAACAGGTTTGTAAGCTGGCTTTTATGTAATCAAGGGCTTGAGAAACCCATTCTGCTCGTGGTGAATGAAATGCTTAAGTAAACAGCATTGTCAATGCCATCTTGAGTCTGCATGACTTTTATTTGAACTATGTGATTATAGCCTTAAAAACTTCAATCAGATACAAGCAGGTACCTCCACTTTAGTAGTGGCAGACAAGTTTGTGCTTCCTGTAGCTATTAGGCTTGCCCAAAGTGCAGGAGAGCAACAACTGACTCAGCATGTTGGTGCGCAGTGCTGCTAAAAATCCTAGCCATGTATTTCGCAGTTAATCAAAGCAAATTCATCAGGGGAATGGAAGAGCTGACCATGAAGATTACTCTAGGGAGAAAGGCTTGACACAGAAGCAAATAATAAGATAGGGATGATAGCCTTTTGAACGGAAAATTGAAGGCAACTAAAAAAAGGGAAATCCCCTAAATATCTTGTAGAATATGAATGGAAAGGGTTGGGAGTTACTCTAAACTATAATGTACAAATATGATTTCTCTTGTCCTTTATAGTGATGTTTTGAGCTCTTACTGAAGTTTTTCTTAATGTAGGTTACACACTACAAGCAATATCCACCTAATACAAGCAAAGTATATTCCTACTTCGAATGTCGTGAAAAGAAGACCGAAAATTCCAAATTAAGGAAAGTGAAATACGAGGAAACTGTTTTTTATGGTTTGCAGTACATTCTGAATAAATACTTAAAAGGTAACTGTCTCAAATTCCAGTAAAACTTTACCTGTAAATAAATACCTTAGTTTTTGTTAAGACTGGAGTCTTAGTGTTGAAACAATTACAGGTTATCTTAGTACAGTGTAGGTAGTGACATGCATAAGATTTTATTTATGTGATTCTGCAAATGAGATGTCCAACCTCATAAAATGGTGCTGACTTCTTAATTCAGACATCTCTCTGCTATGTTTATTTATGCCAGTGCTTTTTTAAAAATGAAGGTGTTCATATCCCAACTTCAATGGGCTAAATTAAAATTAATGGAAACAGAGCAAGGCTGTGCATAGAATCACAAGAACCTAGAAGATTCAAGGAAGAATACATTTCACATTTTGAACATAAACTTTAGTGTGTATTTGCTGGTTTATTTACTGTGTAAAACCAATAATGGTTTTGATTTCCCTTAAATTTTGATTGTCTCTCAGATCATTGAATATGGCAGCTACATGTGAAAATTTTTTCAATATTGACAATTTTAAGAGTAACATCTGAAAATTCCTTGGTGCTGTTTAATATTTTGTTTACTTTTTCCATTATATGCAAATATCACCTGTTCTGACCTGAATATAAGTTACTTTCTTGCTGCTTTGGAAGGAAAATTTTAGTCATATGGCTTACATATCTTTGTCTTGATCGGGAATCTATAAATATCTCTGCCAATTCCATCAGAGATTGGAATTCTATTATAATCAAAACACTTGATAATCTTGTTTCTTTTCTCTTTAGCAGTCTGAGGATTGTTCTCTAATGTTTCCAGTAGGTGATTGGTCCTACAGCAGTAGCAATGCTTATTCAAATAATGTGGTTAGTCTGTCAGTTCCTATCACAAGGTGGTCAATCAAAGACTGGTTGTAAGGCCTCTCCATGGGGATTCTCCCTGGAGCAGTGTAGTTTAACCTTTGTGCAGTCTGGTTATGTCTTGTTGCATGTGCTAACTTGCACAATCATCGTCTTGATCATCCTAATCTATATAATAAATGAAAGTAAAATTTGGTTTTAACATAGCTAGTATACTGCATTTGACACGTTCTCCATGTCTTTGTTGAAGGCAAAGTGACTTTTCAGTGTCTGAACCTTTTTGTTATTTATTTTATAAATTGATGAATATCTTCAAATTTCTAAGCTTTCATCTGTTTCTGAAACCACAGGTAAAGTGGTGACCAAAGAGAAAATCAAGGAAGCCAAAGAAGTATATAGGGAGCATTTTCAAGATGATGTCTTCAATGAAAAGGGATGGAACTATATTCTGGAGGTAAAAAAATGATGAAAATGATATGAGCACATCATGAAGGATTTATAAATCAACTGTAGGAATAAATACAGCAGTCTCTCCTTTTAACCATGGTAGTAAAGACTGGATAAATTTAGCTTTTTATGTTTAGTGTACAGGGAGTAGCAGCTGTCAAAGAATAATCATATAATTGTAATTCCTTAGAGAAAAGTAATTTTCATCCTTTCAGATGCCAAATACAGCTTTGCAGGTAATAAGGATTTATGGCTGCCGTCAGCCAGCTAGTGTAAGTGGGGGCTTGATGGCAAGTCTCCATATGTAATATAGTGCTTAGTGGTTGCTTGCATCATTGCTTTCTGGAACTAATCACAACCGTTTTTATTCTAATGCAGAAAGCATTACAACTTGCATGTGTAAATTGTTCCAGAAAACACATGGATTGTTCAATTGTTTTTCTGAATTTTTCAGAGATGCTTAAGTTGAACTGTGCTATGAAATACAAGGCTTGAGGACTTATGACACAAATCCTTCCAAATTCCTTCCATAATTATCCTCTTTCCCCTTTTTTGAAAAGGTGTCAGTCTTCAAATAATTGCAAACATCTATTCCCTGTGAAAACAGCAGGTTCAGACTAATAGCATTCATCACAGCTGCTCTAATCTCTGCAGATTAATTAAATGCTAAATTGCATTCTGGGTTCTAGTGAATGCATATTTTTGGTATGTTAAAACACAGGTTTTCAGTTCTTTGCATTTATTTTTCCCTGGATACCCCCAACTGTCTATATTTTATGATGGCATCTGTTTGTTAATATGTCTGGATGTCATCTTGCAACCAGGGTGGACCATAAGATGTGCAAGAGTAAAGTGAATTTCATCTAAATGTTGCAAAGTAAATAAACCCACTGTTTTCTAAGAGGGAGTTATGCAGAGGTTTGTAGAGGACATACATCACTTCCAAATAACTGCAGGTCTGAATTCAATCCATATTTGTTGTGAATTGCTCTCATCTGGATTTAAAGTGTCTTGATCCCCCTTTGGCTAAATGGAATTAATACACTTTTAATGCTGCATGTCTGTCCACACTGAGTTTTAACATGGTTTAACTAATTCTCTTCAGCTTTTGACTGAAAGAAGCCTTTCTGCATTGCCCCTGTATACATTGTTTATTCCTTTGTTGGATTTTCCTGTTAAAATTGTGCACATACATAAACAAATATGATTTCCACTTCTTGATCTGAAATGCTGATGGATCTCAAGCTGGAAGTGTATGTACCCTTTGGGTCTTTGTATGCCCTTATATGCAGACAGAGACCCCGCTTCTGCTCACTGAATTCCTGTATATATTCACATACCTACTGCTGTTTGCTCTCTGGCTCTGTTACCTAATGTCTAGTATTAGGTAAAATGGAGGGAACAATGGCTGTATTAGTCAAGTGCCACAATGATTTTGAAATGTACACGCGTGAATTTATACAGAGAATAAATACTGATAGGATGAATGGGTGGAAGAAGGGAATGGACTGCCTGGCTAATGAGAGGGTGGTGTAAAGGCTAGAAGTTGGCAAGAATTGGTGATGAATGATAGAGATGTAAGCCCTGAAGAGTACAAGTTGATTCTACCTAAACATTTTGGAAAGGGCTATAATATAGTGGTATGGCATGACCACATGGCTTTTTTCTGTGGATAAAATCAACACATATAGCAACTTGGAAATCTGTTTTGTTTTTTCACTTAACTGTACTTCAGTCTTTTGAATCATTAATAAATTATTTTGAGTGTTTATGAAGGCTTTGTCCTTTGTTAATCCAGAACAGACATCTCCAAGTCTGACAATTAAACCCTGTGTGGTATAAACACAATTTGCTTCAGCATATTACAGTTTTGAAGAAACTTAAAATGTAATGTTGAAGAGACTTCTGATTAATTTTGGGCGCTGGAGAGTATTTTGATGCTACTTATAAATCTGTAATTTCTCTGAATTGATGCAGTTTTTGTTGCCTTTAAAGAATATCTCATGAAGCTTTCTGTTAAAAAATATTAATATACAAAACATTTTAAGTATTACCAGTTTAACATGCAGAGCTCTTTTAGAGTTGCTATTTGCAACTCACTCTTTCAAATGGCATATTTCACACAATGTTTAGTCTTTCAGGGCTGAAAGACTGAATTTGACAAAAGCATGACACTTAAAGATTAGATTTCATGTTTAGTGAATAATTGAGATGATAAAATACTATTTAAAATAGATATTAAATGGATCCTGCTCTAATAAATTAACAAAGCACACATCTATACTAAGCACTGAAGAAAACTGAGTAGCAAGTATTTCCTGTTCTGTGAGTATGACTTCTGTATTTTTATAGAGTTTTTAACCCTTCCTGACTCAGTTTGCACAAGGAATACTGATAACTGATAACCATCATTTGGTTTGATAATGAGACTATTTTCTAGGTTACAGGATTTTCCTTCTTTTTTGATAAAATGTGGACTTTTTATTTATTTGGGCTGGTGGGTATGCAAACAGACCAAATTATTTTTAGAGTTGAAAGAAATTAAGAAGAAAGCTTTATCAATAAACTTATAGCCTGACTTTATATCCATTGCAGTCAAATAAGAGAGGTAGGTCCTAATCTTTCTTGTTGTCTAACAATATTACTGTTCCTTACACAGAAATACGATGGCCATCTTCCTATAGAAATAAAAGCGGTTCCTGAGGGCTCTGTAATTCCCAGAGGAAATGTTCTTTTCACAGTAGAAAATACGGATCCAGAGTGCTACTGGCTCACAAATTGGATTGAGGTCAGTTTTGGAAAGTTAACATGTTTTTTCTAAGTAAATACTAATGCATTTAAATTAAAGGCTGAATTCCGTATTGGTTTAAGGGAAATCTCTGTCAGCTTTCACTTTCTGCTTTAAGTAAGCCTGAATTCTTTATTTTAGTGCTTTTACACAGACCTTTTCCCCCTACCTGGCAAGAGATTGTAATAGTTCTATAAGAAACTCACAATAGTACTTTTATCTACAAGGAAGGGAGGATGGGGGAATTGTGTGTCTGTAGCTTGGGAGTAATAACTCCCAAGATGGTCAATACCTGCCTACCTTATAAAGGTATTATAAAGGCTAATTACTATAGCTGTAAAGCAAACTGTTGGAGGCATCAGTACTTTCTGAATGGGCGATAAAAATAAATAGACCTTTTTGGGCCTGATTAACTGCTAAGTAGGGACTTTTAAGTTCTAAGCAAACACACACCTAATAATGTGATGCGTTTTGTTTTAGACTATTCTTGTGCAGTCATGGTATCCAATCACAGTGGCTACAAACTCTAGAGAGCAGAAAAAGATCTTGGCCAAATATTTGCTAGAGACTTCTGGCAGCTTAGAAGGACTGGAGTATAAACTGCATGACTTTGGCTACAGAGGAGTTTCTTCACAAGAGGTAATACTACTTGTCTAATAATTTGGGAAGTCTAATTGTTAACTACTAGGGATTATAGCATGTATCTGTTAACAGTTGTGTCCCTGTTCAGCAGTGAAATTGCAAATGTACAGAGCACTGTGTTTGGACTTGTGGAGGGGGAGATCTGGGGTTGAGGGGGTGGGTATGTCTCTGAACTGTGAGCACTAGACTGGGAGAACTTTTTTCTATATGGAAGCTGTCTTTTTGTGTAAGTGCATGAGGAGGGTATTGGTAAAATCAGACCTGAGTCAGAGTTTTGCTGTTACAAACCAGTGCTAGGTGGTGACTGGATTTAGGCTTCTATATTTGGCATGGCAACTGAAAGTGGCATCTTTTTCAGACTGCAGGAATAGGAGCTTCAGCTCATTTGGTGAACTTCAAAGGAACAGACACTGTAGCGGGAATTGCATTAATTAAAAAGTACTATGGTACAAAAGATCCAGTTCCAGGATATTCTGTTCCAGCTGCAGAACACAGGTAAAGTACTGGGCTACTAAAGCCTTTTGAAAAATAGATTAACAAAATATAATTTTTTCTTATCCATCTTCATATCCAGAAATATTAAGCTGTTTCACTTACATCATACAGTATTAGCCGTGACTAAGCCATCTGTTGAGACTGAAGTTGAATACTGATGCCTCTTTATGTTCCAGGGGCACAACAGTAGCATGGTTGTTCATAAATATAAATATGGTTTAAACTATAAACTTCTTATCAGTGTCTAAGTAAATCTGGATGATTCTTTTTAAAATGGGCTTGAAGGCTTACAGGTTAAAGTAGAACTTTAGCAGAACTTGAAATTTTGTTTTAAACATAAAATCATAAAATGAAAACCATGTAAGTTGCAATTCTGGACTCTCCCAGATCATGTTTTGCCTCCAGAAGAGGCAGTTGCTCTAAAGCTTCTCATCACCATACCTAATTCAGTCACTGGTAAATTCTTGATCTCTCACTAAGAATTGTGAATGAATTTCTGAGTAAGGAACTGACCTCAGACATTTGAGATGAGCTCTTATTTTTTTTTTAATCCAAATCCTGTACAAGGTCAGGAGTGAATGCAAATCCTTGGATTTCATTTGTGTGTCTGCAGACTGAAATGAGCAAAATATAAAGGAATGGATAGTTGTTTTGAGTACAAAATCTAGTGCTGTTAAATAGTGGATATTTTCACTTAAGGTTGCAAGACAGATAATGGAAATGCTTAGCTGAATAGCCATCCACAGGGTACTGATCATCTTTAAAGGAACACTGCTTCATCCAGCTTTCTGGACCATTGCTGTAGTCCTGTTCTAGAATTCCTGCTTGATCAGTAGAAATGACAAATTTTGTCTGAAACATGTTCTTCGCTTAGCTTAATACTACAGTTACATCCAAAAATGATGACCCAAGCAACTATAAAATTCTTTGTGATGAAAGCAAACACATGAAGTCAGAGAACAAGCATCTGTTGCACAGCATATTAAAGCGGTGATATGAGAGAAGACAGCTTAAACTGTCCTAGTTAGTTTTCATTGCCAAATGCAATGCAGACTGCAGTCACGCTTTCCAATTTAATACACAGAAAGGGTCTCTTGCAAGAGACCCAAACTCGTCAGGAATTGTTCTGCCGCTCCACAATCTTTGGTGTGCATTGTTGTGAGTTTGGTGCTTGCCTCTGGCATGCCACTGGGGTTGTTCCTCAGACTGCCCCAATCTCTTTGAAACAAATTTTGTTTTGTCTCTTCACTATTGTGGTCTGGGGCTTGTCCACACAGTAGTTAATGCTAGCATTTTATGGTAAAAATTCAATGCCGACTAGCTCTTACTGTGATCTGTACTTTGCATGAGAGCATTTTTAGGTTTTCACACACAAGTTACTAAAGGCACTTATGTCAGCTGGTCTGTGACAGCCACATACAGAGCAGCTACTGCAGATCAACTGGCATTCAGTACCTTATTACCTCTCTTAGCAACTCTGTTTTATGTGCTTGCCTGTACCCTTGAACCAAGGGTAATGCTCTGAGGTTTCTCTAGAAAAATGTGTGAGTGAGCAAATGGTTTTATATCACTACTAAAAAAGAAAATAATGGTGTTTTCTTCTAAGATTTTCCTAACATATGTTGTTAGTTCTCAACTTCCCATTTTGTAGTCTGAAGTTGCTAGAGTAGATGTTCTGTTCTTGCATCTGTAGTTGCCTAACTGTCTGAATTTCAGATTTAAAAGAAAAACTCTCACAACCATTAAAAAAAAAAATCATATTTACATGTGAAAGAAGTATGTGTCAAGTGTTTGTCTGACTTGCCAAAGATAAATCCAGGGTGCTGTTTGTTTAGTATAGAGCATATTTACTGTTCATGCAACACAGAGTTGATAAGCACATAGTTTATGCTGTCTTGTAATCATATTGCTATTGTTACCTTGAACTGTTGCTGATAGGAAATACAGAATGTGTGATTTAACATATAAATGCTGCTCTAATATGGATTTTTCAATTGACTTTACAGTACCATAACAGCTTGGGGGAAGGATCATGAAAAAGATGCTTTTGAACATATAGTGACACAGTTTTCTTCAGTGCCTGTATCTGTGGTTAGTGACAGCTACGACATTTACAACGCTTGTGAAAAGATATGGGGTGATGACTTAAGGCATATAATTGAAGCCCGAAGTCCAGAGGCACCACTTATTATTAGACCAGATTCTGGGAATCCCCTCGACACTGTTTTAAAGGTAATCCTTTCTTGAAGTCATTTGTATATAAGATTGGGAAGGGTAGTTGTTTGTTTTGTAATGACCAGCTAACAAACATAGGAAACATAATGCTCTGGCTTGGTATGCACAGTATATAGTTGATGCTGGATAATTTGGACCTATGAAAAACATAAATGCTTACCTCCTTTCAGTATAGATAGGGAAACTCTTTTGCAGTCTGAATAGTTTAATCCTTCAAACCCATTCTTGCATACCATTCTTGAAGCTTTTACAACAGTTACCAGTTTTGCTGGTCTAGTGATGCTGGAATGATTCTATGAAGAGAAAGTTTACTCAATAACAAATAAAATGGGAAACAACTTGAGTATTTATAAATGCAAGGCCAATAAGACTTCTTACCACCAGGTTTAGGTATCTTGGCATCCTTTATTAAGGTAATTCACTATTTTATTCTACAAATATAAGTTTAGCACTCTTTTCCCTTTTGTAAAACATGTATTTAAGTCAGTAGCACACACCTTCCAAGTTGAAAAATTATTCTTGCCTTGTAGATCTTTACAGAGCATAATGATTGTTTCAGTTCTATAATAAAAGCTGTTGATATCTCTGAATTTGAGTAGCTGTCAGCACTGTTTTAATAAGAAAGCAGGGGAGATTTTAGTTATGTTGGTACTCTATCAAATTAATCCATACAGTTTTAACACTTTTTTTTTCCTTTGGGACGAGTGACATATCACAGATAGGAACTTTGAATAATCTTTATCAGAGCTGAGAAGAAAAACTCCTAACTGAAGTGTTTCATTTTAATTACTGGTGGCTAACAAAATTGCAGAAAACTGAAAGCCTCATCCACCGTGTTTTAAGGGAGTTCAGAAGAAGAGTAGAATCTTCAGTTGACACATTTAAGTAAAAACTTGCAGTAACCAAAGAGAGAAAGGGGAGAAGCATGGTTCTCATTAGCTCTTGGGTACAAGTTTATGAAGGCCATATGGTCTGTGACTGCTTTAATTTAATGGCTTCCACCACAATGGCTGGCATGCTTTTTGTTTGTGTGCCCATGTGGATAGATTTAGAGCAGGATATGTGGATATATTTATGGATTTTTATTTTTCGAGAGAAAGAGAACATAACTCAAATATGGAAATTGTGTTTCTTTATTGGAATAGTGGGTTGTTTTTATTTTGAATTCTCTCCCTTCTCTTCGATAGGTCCTGGAGATCTTAGGGAAGAAGTTTCCCATTACGGAGAACTCAAAAGGCTACAAGTTGCTGCCACCGTATCTCAGAGTTATTCAAGGGGATGGTGTGGATATCAACACATTGCAGGAGGTAGGAGATCCTGTTCGTGTGTCAGGGTGACACTGGCAATGTTGATATTTAATCTGAACTCTGTTATGACTAGTCAGATGTTGCAGCAGATGCTGCTGACCCCACCCTGCCCTTCATTCCAGGCACTGGCCGCGATATCCTAATGTGTAAAACAAATTCATTAAAACTCCACAGGGAATTAAGATGCATTTAAAAAAAAACAAAACAAAACCAAACAAACCAAAACACCAAACCAACCTGAAAGGCATTTTCTAATCCCCCTGTTGTAACCCTTCTCCCACAGTCTCTCCTTTTGTTTGCTTTCATCCTGCTTGTCAAATCAATTCAGATCAAAATGTGGCAGTGTTTGGTCCTTTCATTGATATCGAAGGCACACTGCATTACTGCTGTGCTATAGCAATAGTAGTAATTAACTGGTTTGGCTCATAGCTGTGTACATCTGACATGTGCTTGCACTCAAATATTGAAGGTGTAGTTTTGAAGGAGACTTTTTAAAAACAAGGGTAAGGGAGGTGAGTTCATTAATTGGGCAACTAGTGGAATAAGGACTGTTGAAAGCCAAAAGATATGTATAACAGATTAGACTGTAGTCTGAGTCAAAAGTGCAATTTCATCAAGACAAAAAATGGTTATTTAGTAGATGCTTCATGCTTGAAACTAGTCATAAATTCACCACTATTGATGGAGGTACTAGGTAATATAATGTGGTTACAAAGATACAGGCTGCAGTAACTACAGGTGATGAGGGGCATGTAAAAGGAGGACTTGACTTCATCAGGTTTGTCCTGAATCGATTCATCTTCAGCTGTATTAGAGTTCAAAACCAGAAATGAGTTGGATACATTTAAGATTAATTTTACTTGGTTTTATTGATGCTTATCTTAGCTTTATAGACTGACATATCCTTAGATTCTTAAGTGTTGACTTTTGCTGCTTCTTAAAATTAGGAGTGAGACAGATATCAGGCTTGTTTTTTAGTTAGTCTGAAACTATGTGTGTATCTAATGTGGGTCCATAATGTGAACCTCAACAACAGAACTCAAAATTTGTTACTCAGATCCTTAGAGAGCAGTTAATATTGAGATAGTTCCCTGATATGGCAGTTGCGGTGCAGTCATGCACTATAGTTTTGTGCCACCTCCAATAGCCTTTAAAAGCAAATTTTCTTTTCCTTTATTTTTTTGTCCCATGTGGCTTTTTGAGAATATCCAACTGTGCTAATGTGCTAAATAGAAGACAAGTTTGAGAGGTTAATAGCTGGCAAGATAGTCTTACAATTAGATAATAGGAGAAGAGACTCTCTCTGGTTTTGTTTTATTTTAAATAAACTTCTGCTTGTTCTCAACAACCATTTAACAGGACAGATGACTTACGCAAAGTGTGTTGTTGAGATTTTCATGAGTCATGACAGAAAAAAATGGGACTTAATTCTTTTTTGTAAGGAACTCAGAGGTTGCTTTTTTGTAAGTTTTATATGGGACAAAATTCAAGGATGCTCAGATAGCATCAATTGTAATCAAAATATTAAAACCTAGTATTTCAAATGTTTACATTAGAGGAAAAAAAATGCACTGCTAAGTTCTAAATAGACCAGGAAAAGAATTCCAGCATCTAATAGGAGAGGATAAGACTTAGAAGGAGCAATTCTTTGTTCAGATGATCTGCCTGTTCATAGGTTTTCCTCATCAAATTGTAACTGACCAAGAAGTCTATCTGTAATATGTAGTAGAACAGAGTTGAAGATGCAGTTCCACAAGACGTACAGAGCAAACATAATTCACTGCTGCCTTCTCATCTTTTCCTGACTCTGTAACATGTTGCACACCTCATGTCAGCTTTGGACATTGAACTGCTGGTCAGTAAACTAATTTAGCCCACACATGTAGCAGCAAAATAACTCAGGCAAAAGGATAAATTTTTGTGGCTGAGTGAATTAAATTGGCCCCAAAAAGGGGCTAGTACTCACCAGCACAATACAAACCTCTTGTTTTAATCTGGGAGGAGCAGGCAGGAAGGAGAGTTCTCATTTGAAAGCAGCAAGTTATGTTGGAGCAAAAAGACCATGATCTTGCAGCCTAATTTTAGTCATTTAAATTTCATGGATCTCTTTATCCTCTTATGTCAGCAAAACCAAGGTTACCATGCTGACTTCTGGAAGACTGAGTAATAGTTTGCCATTTAAAACAGACAAAAAAAGAAAAAACTCCACCCCAAAACCAATCCAACCCTGAAGTATAACTCATCCTTTTCAAGGAGTTTACATGAACAGATGTATGTGTTGTTGTGGCCATCTTTCCCCACCCCCCACCCCCCTTTCAGCCTATGCAAGTTATTCTAACTACTCCTTATCAGTCTTAGATTCTAGACATGATTTATTGTTACAGATCAGATGAAAGGTAGTGGGTACAATAGGAAAATCTAGAATGAGTAATGACCAATCAGTCTCACTTAACTATCCAAACTAGCTGAAACAACAATATAGAAAACAACTCATAAACTGGATTTTAAAATTCTTTGTTTTAATAGGGGATGCTGGTAGAACAGGTAAGGAAACTTTTCTGACTTTCTTCTAGCATTTTCACTTTTTAAAATCATTCCAATCTGCTAACTCCACAATATACTACACTTTCAAAGGATTTTCTTTGAACATTCAATTTCCAGATGTCTTTAAACTTTGTACAAAGACAATCCTCTAATCTGGAGTCACAGTTGACATTAATCATGCTCATAATGGTCAGAGGAAGGTGTCAGAACCTTGACACCTGAACTGTTCTCCCTCTATAGGTTTGAAAGTGTGAGACAAGAAATTCTTCTGTATTGTTTTCCTTTGGGGGAGGCTTCAGTTGTTTCAGATCTCCTACTTTTCTTCCCTATTACTGCTGTTGTTTGCCATCTCTTCCCCATAACAAAGGAAGCTTTTATCTGGGCCTCTGCTGCCTGTCACTGGTAGAGTCAGAGCTGTCTTTCAAATTAGTCTTGATTTCCCTTCGAGCCCTCACGAGCCAAAGATCAGTCTGAATAAGGAAATCCCTTGTGAGAGAGTAGAAAGGTAGAAGCCAGTTCTTCACCCAAGGTAAATGAGTTGTGCCTGTGGTACAGGATGACAAACCATCAGTAAATGAGAGCAGGAACACTAGCTGGAAGGGGGTTCACATTGCTCCTCACCCAGGAAAGAAGGTTAAGCACCCATGGCCTGGCTATGTTATACTTATACTAGCATCTGTTAACCTACAAGTGTCAGTGAACATGAAGTCTATGCATTATGTGCTGTGGTAGGATGTTGTTTATACCAGGTAGTTTGTGCTATGCCTTACGGGCATGTTCAAGTGAGTTCAATGTCAGACCTGATCTATAAAACTGGATAAGGAAAGGTCTAGAATACACTACCTCAGGCTTAGCCAACAGTTCACATGGCTTCAGGCTTGGTCAGCATCTGAACAGAACTTGATCATAGTCCAAGTGGAGTTTACCTATATTTCCCTTTTCAGAAGACAGTGTAGATAAGCTGAGTCCATATGCAGGCCCAGGTAAGTCTGGTTTCCTACAGTACTATTGGGCCTCATGCGTAAGGAGAGGGTATATAAAATCCGTTTTTCTTACCCCTCTTTTGTCATCTTTCAATTACTTCTGAGATGCTTAAGGGATAATTAATTTCAATTGTTTATACTCCCTGAGTATCCCTTTTAACTGTTTCCAGGAGAACCTAATCACCTGAAAATATGGATTCCTTTTATGCATGGTCACTGTCTGAAAGAGTTTGGAGACTACTACTAAAATAGACTGGATTGTCACATATCAAGGGACTATTTCTTTAGGATACAAAGTTTCCGAAGGCTTCCTTTAAATAAAAGCCATGGTGGTAGGGCCTGAGATTGATTTTGCTTGGCTTCTTGGATGAGACTGAGTAATCTGGTACCATTAAAATGATGGAAACTCAGTGATGAAAAGTCTCTACTGGGGAAATCTCTGCTAAAAACATAGCAGGAAGGTGTTCAGAGCATATCCTCAAAAGGTTACAGCTCTGCAGTCCACCTCTCCTGTTGGCTGACCTCTGGCAGGCATTTAGACTGAGAGTATCTGTGAAGAGACGGTGTGCATGTGACTAAATGGACAAAATACTAGTATGCTTTTTTGTTTACACTAGCTACCTGTTTGCCACTGTCTGAAGTTCGAAATGTCTCTTTTCCTTTTTATTTTCTTATGAATGAACTAATTTTTCTTAGCTATACCTTTAAAAAAAATTGATTGACATCAGTAGCCTCTGAAACAGTGCTGTTCAGTGTTACTCTGGCATTTCTTTTTGATTAAGAAGCTGAGACTGCACAAAAGATGACCAGATTTCTGATGATGTTGACTTTTGAAACGGCACTGTTCCCCACAGATTTTGTCCTTCCATTCGGCTTCTCACATTCCTGTTTTCTCTGGTTGGATGGGATTTTGCTATTTCACCCATTCTGAAGTTTTCTCACCCACTTTTGTTAGTAAAATAGTTAGGAGAGAGGTGTTCAAACACTTTTATTGGGGCTATAACTGAAATTTCAGGCTCTCATAAGTGTAACAGGTCATGGGAACAAATCTTGGCTGTTTATGAGCATGACTAAACTAGCACCCATTACTCCAGGCTAGAGGATGTCATGTTTGTCTGGATAGAATGAGGCTGGGGAGAAATGATATAGTAAGTTTTAACTTGACTGTTGATAGCAGTGCAGTTCACATTGATCTGCAGCTGCTTGAGAAGGTGGCAAAGCAAACTTTTTGAGCAGCTTCATGTATTTCCATTTCCCATCTTCAAAATTGCTAATCTAATTCTAGGCAATGTGATAACTATTCTGTTGAAGTCGTTGGTCAATGTGGGTAATAACTTTTTGGAGTTGATGAGCAAGATGACTGCTTTTTTTCAGGATACACGCTATGCTTTGAGATCTTCCCATAATTCTGAGAAATCGGAAGGCTCTAAAATGCTCTCATGAAGTCTTTTTAGTTTCTTTAGAGCTCTGTTTGACTGGGCACTGCATTACTGTGCTACCCTAGTTTGTAAAATACATATGCTGGCATGATAATAGTTTTACAGCAAAACCTTTCTATAATTACACCATGCTGAAATCACAAATGAAAACACAGCATGACAAGTATTGACAGAATTGTTATGTATATCTCCTGGAAACTGAATGTTAGTTGGTTTAATTGTCTGTAAAAGCATCTTGTTTAAGTAGTATAATATTTTTATGGAAAAATGGCATGGCCAAAAAGTATGCTCCATCATAATTTTCTTTTTCTTATTAGATTGTGGAGGGAATGAAGAAGAATAAATGGAGTATTGAGAATATTGCCTTTGGATCTGGTGGAGCTTTGTTGCAGAAACTAACCAGAGATCTTTTAAACTGTTCCTTCAAATGTAGTTATGTGGTGACCAACGGTCTCGGGGTATGTCTTTATACAAATTCTACCATTATGTTTTCAGTAGAAGCCCACTGGAAAGCCTGTTAGCCATTTCCTATTATGTTGCCACCATTTGCATTAGGTACACAAGCCACACAGAGCCCATTCCTTATAAAAAAAATACTCTCTTCATTTCAGGTAAATGTCTTCAAGGACCCGGTTGCTGATCCAAACAAAAGGTCAAAGAAAGGACGACTGTCATTGCATAGGACACCTGCTGGAGACTATGTGACACTTGAAGAAGGCAAGGGAGATCTTGAAGAATATGGACAGGTATGAATTTCCAAAATGTATTACATTATTCTTCATGCAAAACTAGACTGAGGAAAAAGCAGGTTATAACAAATTCAGAATTTATTTTTGATTGTCTTTTTGTTCAATTCCCGTCTTACTACCTCAGAAGTGCCCCCAGTGCCAAATTCAGTAACAACAGAGACTGTTAGAATACCACTAGAATGTTCAGGCTTTACAATTGGAAATCTTTCTCTTTTGTTTGTCTTCAGAAACAAAAGGACATTGCCACTTTTTCCCAAAGCTAATGTCTTAGTGTTGCAGAATATACGCTAGCCAAGTAGTATGGGCTATATTGCACAATGAGTAGTGACCTGAGTTGGAGGTGGGAGAGGGACAGACATAACTAAAATTTTTCTGCTTCCCTCTTGAGATTTTTTTTTTAAGTAGTTCCTTCAGGTGTTTATGCTCTGTATATGGAGTAGTTGATCAGTTTTCTAAGGTGTAAATTTAAACAAGGAATTCAGTTTCCCTGTTAATTCTTTACAATTGCAAAATTAAATGCTGTTTAAGTAAAACAAGCACAAACTTTATGCCAATCTCAGGCTTTCAGTTTGGTATCTCTTACATTTTCAGTGTGCAAGCAATGAATTTAATTGTGTTGAGTCTCTTGCTGAATTAACAGGACTGAATGTTATCAAATTGTACTTCAGCCTTTAGAAGCTGGAAGTTTCTCGAGTTTTCTGGTATACAGAAGCACATTTCTGTGCTACTAGGCAGCAGGGGTACGTCTAGGCATGGCGTTTTATGCAACAGTAAACATGAAACTGAGATCTCTCTGAGAGATTTCAAGACAAAATAGTTATATACCTGTAAATTATATGCTTTGAATGCAAAGATCTAAGAAAAAAAGACTTTCATATACACATATTCGTGTATATAGGTTTGTGATGAACATGAATTCATATATATATATATATATATATATATATGTAGAGAATGGAGAGGGACCTAATGGTGAGAAATCTCTTCAGAATAAACCACAGGACTTTGGCTCTGAAATTAGGCAACATATAATTCCTTCATTTTTGATAGGTGAAATAATTCATTAAAAAATTTTCTGTCCTGGGATATTAGAGAGGATTATTTGTGCAGTGTAGCTTCCGGAGCTCCTTGGGAAATGACCTGAAAATGTACTGTTTTGTGGGCGCATTTCTGTGAAGCTACAGCTAATAGGTCATCAAGGACAGTGACTGCCCAAAAGTGTTGCTTTTGTGTTGACTTTTCTGTACAAAGCTGTACTTGCTGCTCTTTCAGTGTGCTCTTTGCAAGCACTTCTTGATACGCTGTTTTAGAAAATATGTGTGCAAAGGGAACTGTGAAGAAAGATTTTTTTTTTTTTTTTTAAAGTTTTTTTCCATAGTTGCTTTAGAAGAAGTAAAGTTTTTATTTAAACCTCTGCCTTTCTTACTAGCTGCTCTAGCAGGGTATACTGAGCATGTGTGTATTTGGCTTTGGCCAGATGTGGACAAGTCACTTCAGGAACTACTCAACACAAAGCTTCTGCCTGTGCACAGGATGGCCTAAATACTTTCTTCTGTCTAATCATTAGTGAAAGGCATCAGTAGAAGCTGTAAAGATTTGGTATCTTGACAGTCTAAAGCTCTAGCCTCACCAGGCTTATCTTGGGTGCTTGCTATTGAGTTTGTGTAACCTATGTTTGTTCATTTGCCAAATCACTCTTGCTAAAACAGTGGTGTTTCTTGCAGGATCTCCTTCATACAGTATTTAAGAATGGAAAGGTAACAAAGTCATATTCATTTGATGAAGTAAGACAAAATGCCAGGCTGAAGAACAGTGAACTAGAAATGGCGTCTCACTAAATTTCATTCCATGTCTGTGTATGTGTGTGTGTGTATAACAAGTACGTACTGCATAGCTACTGGGTTTATTGTACAGATTTGTGTGTTTGTGTTTTATGACATTGTAGCCAAATTATTTGTTGGTTTATGGACATACTGCCCTATCTTTTGCCAGTCTTTAGAGAAGATGAAATCAGGAAATGGTACTTACATTGTAAAACATATTTAATGCTAAAGTGTGCTTTTTAGGGCCCTTTGCCAGTAGTGATTCAATCTGGTATTGATCTTTTCACAAATGAGACAGAGCTGAGAAACTTTTTTATATATAACAGAATATCACAAAATGGATTTACATAAAATTATCATAATTGCTTTATGTTTATATTTAACTTGTATTTTTGTACAAACAAGATTGTGTAAAATATATTTAAAGTTTCAATAATTAAGTCTTTCCAACTTTTCATGATTTTTATGAGCATAGACTTTCAAGAAAATATTTGGGAGGGAGGGGGGAAATCCATTGCCTTTTGTCCATTAATCAGCAAATAAAACATGGCCTTAAAGTTTGTTGTGACATTGTACCATTTGATGATTAAATCAGGACTCGTATCTCTTTAAGATCCCATAGAATTGCTGACCTCACCGTTTCTTGTAGTTGTCTGTATTAGCAAATCTGCATTAAAGAAAATTACTGTTCTTACTAGAAGGTTTAGGTACTACAGACCTTGCTGGCACTGTAAGGTATGTAAATGAAATGCCAAATTTGAAAGGATTCTCTACTGCAACTTAACTTGCCAAGTCTATCCACTTGGCATAAGCACCTCAATATTTTAAGAGTAAAGTTTTTAAGAGATCTCCTCTTCCAATATAGAATATATGTGTAAAATACTGAAATATGGAAGCGGTGTATTTTAAAGTAATTACACTTCTGGGTTTATTTTTCATATACTGTAAGTGACATGACTTTAAAGCAAAATACTGGATTGGGTAGTGCACTTTTTTACTTTTTTGTATTTTTTTCATTGATTTGCCTTTTGTCAGACTGGATGTTAAATTGTAAAAATGTTTAACTATTTTTGTTAACAACTTTAATAAAACTTTACGCTAGCCAAACTCCTACATGAATGGCAGACCTGTTTCCCCTTCTCGCCCTGTCTCATAGGGGTGAGGAGAGGCTTTTATTTTGCAGAGGGTAACTGTAAAACAGTATGTTTGAGAGATACTTTGGAACTGTCTGCACTTGATTGTATTTGCTCTCTGCATATGCTTGATTTGAGTATCTGCTGGAAAACAAAACTGTTGAGGATTTTATTTGAGAAGCTATGTAGTAACCTCTGAAATGTTTTAGTACTGTAGGATGGCTCTCACTAGAAAAGTACCTCCCTTAAAAAAACAACAGCAAAAGCAAGTGGCTCCTATGTTTTGCTGGTGATAAACAATCAGCCAATGACTTAAGATACTGATGTAATTAGTGCTTTTAATTAGTAAATGATGTTACAGAAAAATGTTAAGGGTCCTCTAAAATAATTTAAGCTTACAAAATTTTATAAAACATGCTTTTAAAGGAAGATTGAAAAGCCATACTTCATTGTTCTTATTCTTTTGCCAGAAAGGGCCACATTTAAAGCACCCGTGATATTTCCGGGGTTTGTGGTTAAGACGTTTATGCCCAGTCTCAATGGTTCTTGTTAATAAAAACTTGTTTTCCACTTGTAGTGTATGTAATTATACATTTAAGTGATGTATTGTTTCTGAAATAGTGCTTTAGTAAGACTCTAAATGCTGACCTTTCACACTGAGGAACTGCCTTCCCTTTGCTATACTGATATTGTTTGTATTTGGCCAGGAAAGATTTTAAATCTGGACCTAGGATCAGTAGCAGGTAAATAGTACAGAGCCTATTTCACTCCTCCACATGTGTACTAGGGAATTTTATGGTGTATGGTTTAAAAAACAATAAAGTAAATGCTGCTTTCATTCTGTACCAATAAAAATTTTGATAACTATTGACTACCCATAACTGATATTTTTGTACTTGAGAACTGAGGATATACTGTGGAAGCACTGTTTTCTTGTGTACCATGAAATACATCAGTAATTGTTCCGTATTGTCTAAAACTTTTAGCTTATTAGTTGGACACTTGAAGCAAACTGTCTACTTGTGCATGTCACTTTCAGAAAGTTGTCACATTTAATAAAATGAGCAATGTTAATATCTTTAAAAGGAGGAAAAAAAAAAAAAAGAAAAACACCTGGTGCTATTCAGACCTGAATACATGTGTGTCTGTGTTTGGCCGTTTGACATTATGGGCATCAAGGAGTTGACAGAAATTACTGCAGTGCTTGAAGCATACAATATCCTAATTCTTCCACATGAAAGCAAACAGCATGTTTAAGTTTGCTTTAAATTACTAGACTTGTAGTCATTGATATATTTAATTATCCCCATTTCATAATATAATACAGTATTCGTATGTAAAAATAGGAATTGGAAGTTTTGTGTTTAATACTCTTATTTGTAACCATATTTAGCATAAGAAATGGATTTTATAAGACTATTTTTTTTCTTCAGCTGCATGGTTATGAAAAGATTATTTTTTTGGTACTTTGAAAGGTCTGAGGAGAGAACAGAAGAGTACTTAGCTGTTTGGTTTGCCAAAATCAAAACAAAGCTTAAAACAGTTTTTTTCTTATAGGTTTTTACATTCCTTCTTAACCTGTTTAGTGAAGAATAAATATTCCTCACTTAAATCCTATGTTAAAGTAATTTTAATGTACTTAGTATCAAATACCAGTATGTAATACACACAGAAATAAAGTTTAGTTCTGGCAGTGAAAATAATAGCTGACTGTGTCTTAAAGTTGTGATATTGGGCATCAGATTTCATTCCTGTGCTCTTTGTTGCCAAACACAGACCTGCACATAGCTGTGCTGTCGTTGCAGTCTTCTGTAGGAGAGCTGCTCGGTTGGCTTTCATACAGTTTGTGGTTAAGTGATTGAATTTAGTCAGCTCAGTTCTAAAGAAAAGGAATACTGGGTTCTATTGTTTGCTTGATTTCCCTCTTTTGGGGGTGGGATGGGTGAGCGTACCTGTTTGTGCTTAAAAATGAAGCACTTGTAATAAAATTTAATATAAGGAATTATCCCTAATTTATATTTTGAATAATCCTCAAATAAAGATTCATTATTTAAATTTTACCTCTGAAGCCATTAAAAATGCTTGTTTAAAAGCAAATTAACCAAAGACGTTGCAGCCTTCAGTTTACTTCAGTATCTGTCAAAAAATAATGTCAGCTCTTCAACACAGAGAATGTCTCATGTCCCTTTGGACAGGATTTCCATAATTAAAAGAAATTACACTTTTAACTTGTACATAACTTTAAATTACAAAGGATACTTTACAAACACAGATGCTGTTAGTATGGGTGTATAAAGTACCTCGTGTAAAGATAATTTATCATCATTTGTTGCTGGTGCCTTCAAGTCATACTGTAATGTAAAAAGGGTCTTCTGTAGCCTATGATAATGGCCTTCTAGCACTTGGAATTTAAAGTCTCTGTTACATTATCTTTACAGAGAATGTGCACAGCCTAAGTGGTAGGTAGGCCTTTACATGCTGGTAAAAACCTCCAGCTACACCACTGCAGCTTTTCCTACTCTGATCGGACTTTGTGCGAGTTAAAAGTGATTACCGACAGCAAGTGTGCAGTGGTCACCATGCAAAGGAGCCTGCAGAGAAATTCCAGGCCTCTGACTGTGCAGGAGAAGGCAAAGGATTCAAAAATGTGTCTCTTATGTCCTCCAATTCTCCTGTAATAAATAAAATAGTATCTGTGCTGAGCTGCTCAAGGCAGTTGTTATCGATGAATGTTACATTAATTTTTTCCCCTCTGTTTTACTAGTAGCACAGCTGACTTTGTTAATGATTTTAAAACACCCTTTGAAGTTACCTAAAGACATTTGGCTTTAATTTATGGTAAAGGATGAAAAGCACTTAGCAATAGAGCATTTCCAAAAAGTATTTTCCTGTGGCACAGTATTTTGTTGAAAGTTACCCCAATTTCTGCTGTAACCTAATTCAGAGGATATGGGAGTGAAGTCAGCAGGATTCTTCTCAAGTAACATATTTCATTATATATAATGTTCTTACTAATCTTTATCTGAGTTTTCGTAACTGCTTTTTGAATAGAATTTCTAGAATTTTCAATTTATGGCTGAGGTTTCCTGGAATCAGAATTGAAGTCCAATCTCCTGGCTGGAGCAGAGAGGTCTCTTAAGGATGGATAGGGAGCCATCAGGCCTCCAGCATGTTTTTACTTCCATCTTATACAACTCTGAGTAGAAGGGCAAGTTTAGGGTTTGTTTATCTTTGAGCCAAAAAAATCAGAAAATTTGGGTTGTATGACTCCTTTTTTCCAGAAATCTAGATTATATCTAAATCAATTCAAGCTATTTCTCAATCACTAGATATATTTAAATAAGCATACACTAATTTATCAATATATGTCACTATTTACATTTTCTTATGCTTCATTGATTAATATTGGCCTATGAGAACTGAGGATCTGATTCTTGGTAGCTGTTCCAATGCTTGTGTCAAGTAAACATATTGTACGTAGCCAGGTAATTATAAATTACTGAAAATAGCTTCAGAATTTTCTATAATTACAGTACTTAAAAAATTCAAGTGAGTAGATAAAGAATGCATGGAGGGATCTGAGCTCTGGACACTTTTATTTCTTTGTCACTAGGTTATTAGTATAACTATTTAAAGGTTTCACTTCAGCTCTTTTAAACAAAATGAGATGAGGAATCTTATTATGGCTGAGTATTCATATCACCAAAATATTAATAGAAGTAATACACATAGCAGATGAGTTGTATGGGCTCTAAACCTTATAACTTCTGAAGTGAAAACCATCAGTCTCAAACTTCATTCCCTTTCCCACAAAAGGGAGCAGAAAAAAAGCTGTTTTCTCAAGAGTATTTTGGATGCAGTTTCCTCAGCTTTCTGACTGTAAAGAACAAGGCTGGCATGCTCTTTCCTTTCAAGGAAGTTTTTCCTATTCTAAAAGATGCCACCATATTTTAAACGTAAGGAGTTGTGTCTGGTTGTTGGATATGTCAGAAGGATGACATAGCCCCGGAATTTTAAGAGGATAATCTCTGGGCAAAATGGCTTTGGGTAGAGATATGTCTGTTAGTCATAGAAAGGTCAGAACATGACAGCTAATCTCTCTCTGATGAGGGTGCCTCCCTGTGATTTCTGTCTCAGCTGAGCAGGTTCAAGTCTGTCCTATAATCTGCTGTGAAAACATTGAGACTATTCAACCAAAACAGTGTTGCTGTGTCCCTGTGATAACAAAGCAGTGTTCTGTTAATGTGCTCCAGTTCAACCTTAATCCATTTTTCAAGGCTTGTAGATACTTGTTAAACCAAATGCCAGTGACAAACTTCATTAAAGCTACCGTTCTTCCCACAGACTCCTTTTTGCAGCCTCACCTCCAGCTCTGTTGCTTGAAGACCATTATTGGTGTTTATTGCAACTATATATCTCCAGAAGATAAAAAGGGAGGTTTCACCTCTGTACAAGGTTTTGCAATCTTTACGCCTTCATACAAAAGCAAATAGATTCACACACTAAAACCAAAACAGACAGCTGTCCCTTTGCTGCCTTTCATGTCCTGAGTTGCAACCATGAAAATGTAAATAGACACGTGAGAATCTGACGAAACTAGGAATTTGTTCTCCTAAAAAACTAGTTTTCTTATGAAAGCCATACACTGAAACATACATTTAATAATCTCTATTGTAATTAATAAAGATTGTAGCTGAATACTCAAATACTTTAACTGGGTTTCGGCAAGTGCTGCTTGACTCACCAGTCTCAGCCAGATTCCACACGGTTTACGCACAGTTAATCCCATCAGAGAGGCTGCACTGGCACACAGGATAGTAAAACAGAGTACTCAAGCATATAGAGACCACAATGCTGAGTCTTGTGTCTGCTGGGGAAGTCTAGCACTATATGAAATAACCCATCCTGCTGCCATCCTGAACCATGAAAGAAAAAAATGCATTTTTGTTGGGTTTGGTGAGCCTAATTCATCTCCAGCTCTACTTACAACTGTGGAGACTATTCCCACGGCTGTATTTTTGTAAGAAAGTATGTAGATGTTTAATCCCTGGTCTGTCTTTCACAGCCCATACTGGATTAGGCAAGACCTGGAAGGAGTTTCATTAGTTTCTTCCCTGTTACAATAGGATCCTGCCCAAAGGCATTTGAGACAAGAACCCATATGGTTATTGAATATGTGGTGTGCTGTAAACCAGCAGGAGAAGAGGGAGTGACTTTGCAGGTTGTGATATGACTGTAAATAATAATTTCTTCCCAAGTCAATTGATTAGACATAAATGCTGTCACTGAGATGGTTGTTACAACACTGCAGTAAAGGCAAGGGTACTGGGATGCATGTTGGCTAAGGCTGCCTCTGGTAATTTTCCAACTCTCTTTACCCACTACTCTTAAAACACATGGAATTTGGAAAGTACCACTCTCACCAAGCAGCCATGTATAATTTTCCTACAATGGGGTAAAGCTCTGTGTTACAGTCTCTGTTCTTGCCTAACATTTGAGTTGCCTGGTTTTCTGTTTGTTTGGTTTTAGTGCTGCTGAGATTTGTACTGACATTTTTATAAAGCTAATTTTTATAATGTCAGGATTTTGTATTTAAGTGGTAGTAGAAGAATCATAACACATCACTTTATGCATGAAGTTAAGATTATTTTTTCCTGTACACCTCAGTTTATGCTGAATTTCATCCCCCATTTTAATTTGCAGTCACTATGTTTCATAAGGTCCTTTTGCAGTTCTTCACAATCAGCTCCCATCTTTATTACCCTGGGTAACTCATCACCTCCAGCAAACTGTCACCTACTCACTCATCCTTCTCTAGATTGTTTAATAATGTGGAGCTGCATGAGTTCCAGGACAGATCACTAAGTGGAGTTTCACACTCTCTGGGAAAACTGAGTATTCTTCCTTCTCTGTTTAATATCCTTTGATCAATGTTGTATCCATGTAAGGACCTCTCCTCATGTCTCAAAACTTCTTAGCTTCCTTCAAGACTTGATTAGAAACTTTGTTGAATGCCTTTTTGAAATTGAAGTAGGCTATATTAAAAGGGTCTCCCTTATCCACACACTCATTGACTCCTGCAAAGGTCTTCAAAGAAAGTGACTTTCTCTTGCACATGTCATGCGGAGTCTTTGCCAGGAGCTTAAATTCATTCCTTCCATTGTAATTTCAAAGTTTGTCCACCTTCAGCATCCAACCCCTTGGTCTTTCTGTGCCTTTGTCTCCAAGATCAAAAGTCTTTTGAAAATTTGGAAAATCTGACTCCAGACAACTCAGGGAATTTGTGAAACTTTCATGTTCTCCTGCTGTCTTTCCCATGTTGCAATACAGTTCTCAGTGGCAAACGGCATAATGCTGACAAGATTCTACAGTCTTATTCATGTGTTGACAGTCACAAAAAACCCACAATACCAGTTAGACATTAGGACAAATCTGTTCTTCAGGTTTGAATTAAAGAGGGACAGTTACCAAGTAACAGAGCAACTTGTGGGAGGCTTGTCACCTGGTGATGCTTCTCAGGGACTTGCATGAACAGGAAAGATGGACATTATAAAAGAGACAGCCTCACTAGCCACTGCAGAAGAAATTTGATGTGGACTAGAAGCAGAGAGAACCTAGTTTGCACAGTTCTTGTCCTTGGACTCCAAAAAGTTCTTGTATTCAAAAAGGGACTCTGGACTAAACCAGACTCCAGAGTAGTTCTGAGTAGAGACATTTGTTTTAGAACTTCATGCAAGGGTCTGTGGACATGTCTCATGTCCTGAAAAAATATATAAACCTGGTTATCTATACTGGAAATAAGGGTGTATTGAAACTACTGAGGTGCCTCTGGCATATTTGCTGGGCATGAAGTGAGCACTGGCAGTTGGTATTTTACATATACTGACTGCACAGGGATCATATGCATATATGTCCATCTATATATTACACAAAGATGCAAATCTATATATGAATAGATGGATGTATATAAATGTGTATATATTCTATCTATAGAAGGAAATGTCCGTAAAGTCTGAAGACATTCTAATATTGATCTTTCATGGGCTATGATCTTTCATAAACTCTTCATACAAGGATCCTTGCCCTATTTCTTCCGGACAGCTTAATTTTATATATAAAAGGGTTGTGTAAGCAGCATTTTCAGCCACCACCTGACTGGCAGCTTACACTGAAATGATCATCTATGATTACTCCTAACTCTGTCTCTGAACTAATTCTTGCCAAGACAGTCTGGGTGTCTGTCTCTGTTGTTGTGTAAGTTGGTATTTAACTACCTGTCAGTGGATGTCATGGGACTGTGACCAGGCCAGTCAGGTTAACGTAACAGTAACCTGTCTTTGTCCCTCTTTATTACTCTTCAATTTACAGACTTTATTAGCAGAAGTTTTATGTTATTGTCTAGTTCACCAGTGAACAAACTGAGTTGTGTCAGGAAGACCTCAGCCCTTTGGCATTGCTGCTAAACATGGTCATGCTTACTGGTGACTACCAATGATCAGTATTGTGAGATCCACAAAAGAACCAGTTTTTAACCATGTAGTTAATTACCTGGCAATTACATATTGCACAAGTTTTTAAAACCAAACAGAATGCTGTACTAATGCCTTGGAGGAATTAACATTGCATTATGATGGTTTTCTTTATTCAACAGACCTGCAGTCCTATCAATAAGAAGATACCAGCCCTATTTAATTCCCTTTGTTACTACTAGCCAATAAAGTGCTCTGAACTGAAAGGTTAAGGATGATGTCCTCAACTTGGGATCTCCTTCTCCCTGTAGCTTTGAGCAGGAAGCTCTGCCAGCCAAATCCTGCTTTCCACTGCAATTCCTGACAAAAGAAAATACCTTTAGGTAAGGAATGTACTGGGAATATTTAGCTGGAGAAAACACAGCACCAGAGAAGTGGAACCTGTGTGTTAGCTAGGTAAAGTCATAGGAGAAATGGGGACCATCACCCTGGGGACAGTCCTGCTCAGCACAGCCCAGACCAGGCAGTTCATCTGTCCCTGGGTAAGTGTCTGTGTTGGACCAAACTTGCTGAGCCCCAGGACCAGGGCTCCAGCTGAGCTGCAAAGGGGCTCCTGGGCCATGGGCTGGGGGTGAGGGGAGGTCCCAGGTTCGGCATGGTTGGAGGCACTCGGTGCCTGGACAGAACCAGCAGATGATCATGCAACTTGCAGCTGTGTTTCTATGAAATTAAAACACACATGCTTTGGTGATAAAGAAGGCAGAAGATAGCTGTGGTGGACCTAAATCTAGTTGACAGTATGTCCCCAACATGCTGCTCCAGCAACATCTAAAAGCTTCTGAAATGAACATAAATGCAGTGTTCACTCATGCTTATGTGCCAAAAGTCACCACAAAGCAGTGAGCAATGCTGATGAGGTAGGAAAAGACAGTAAAGCAACATTTTTAAGGGAGAGCACAACTTCTTGAGATACTCATGGTCCAGGGCAAGCCAATGATACCTGCTCTCCAGTGGTAAGGGCAGCCAGCCCCCAGCCCCTGTTATGCCAGTGGTACTCATACACACAAGAGGGCCCAGGCAGTTTTCTGTCAGCAGTTATTTCCTGAAGATAGTGCACAAATGGCCGTAGAAGAATGAGTCTGGGGGTCTGCTTGCCTTTCAAGGAAAGCTGTCAATGCCATCATCCAAGCTTAGGAATTTTATTTGAAGGGGATGCAAGGCTCTGGATTGCCCCCCTGGGTTCCTCCAGCTCTGCTTGCTTGATGAGAACCAGGAGTTTTCATCTTCCAGAAGTACTTGCACACCCACTGCAGCTTCAACATGCAGTTCCCTGGGGGCTGTGAGATCCCCCATGGGGTAGCAGGGTGTTCTGTCTGGTGTGGTTTCCACCTGTGCAGGACAGTTACTGACATGGGGCAGCCTCATGGTCTCCTTTCTCCTCCTCT
This sequence comes from Athene cunicularia, assembly GCF_003259725.1. Classification (NCBI taxonomy): domain Eukaryota; kingdom Metazoa; phylum Chordata; class Aves; order Strigiformes; family Strigidae; genus Athene; species Athene cunicularia. The sequence goes on from NW_020799092.1 coordinate 68,163,358, forward strand.
GCCCTCTGGTGGAGCTGCCACACTGTCCTCCCAGCCTCCTGGTCCAGTGGCCCTGGGCAGCAGCATCCAGATCTAGGGCCAGAGAGGCCACTGTGGCGTTAATGTTTCCAGAGTGAACGTATGGCTGATGGCAGGATGAAATTTAAGCTGCTGAGTTAGATACAACCCAAGTTTGGATCAGAGAAGTATAATGTCAAGAAGAAGGTGGGGAGTAACCAGCCAGCAAACCAACCAAGGATGAAGAGGAAACTCCCTTCAAATTTCCAGCATTCCCCAGGGGAAAAAAGTGGATTTTGTACAAAGTACATTTTTCCTCGTACACATTGCCCCTGCTCAGTGAGGTGTGAGCAGGGATGGACAATCATCCTTTAGCATGCAAGGTGCTTCCTGCCAGGCTAGGCTGTCCACGTGATGTGTATTGGTGTTTCAAAACTGAGTTTCAGGTCAGCCTAGCTGCAAGCTAAGGGAGAGCAAAGTCGTGCAGACCAAGGGAGTCTGTAGGGAAACGGCTGCACTGAGGATACCAGATCCCACTGTCTGCATCTAAGAAAAGCCAGAGGGACAGACACCACTGTGGGCATCCTGTTAAGCACAGGCAAGGACTGTATAGCTTTCACTTGTGACCTTTCAGCTTCCAAAGTCTTGGCTGTAACTTGCTAAAATACACTTTGCCTTTACTGTCACACTTGCCCAAGCAGAAGTAGGGGGTAAGGAGCTGTTCTGGAGCCTGCTGAGCATGTTTTGAGCATGCTGCTTCCCTGGAGATGCCAAGCTGAAGCTGAAGTGGGCCCTGCAGCGAGTCCTCTCCATCAGCAGTTGATGCACAGATGCTGCTCTCAGGAGGGACTTCTCAGTCCCCACAGCCCAGCAGCCCATGGAACAACTCCCCTCCCAGCTCCAGGTAAGTCCTGAAGGTGAGTGAGCAGCCTCAGGTCGAAACTATGTCAGGTCTTAAGGCAGCATCAGGCTTCTGGACAAAACCACTGCACCCACCTCGTGCCTGTATAGGGATTGTTTCCCCTGTGGAGACATCAGCCATCTCAGGATGGGATGGGATGTTTTCCTCTCCTGTTGGTGCAGGCTCAGGACAGAGCACCCCTGGTGATGGGCAGGTGTTGGCAGAGCCAGTGGCCCACCAGTGATGTGTTGTACCCCTGCATCATTCATTGGCACTTCCTTCTGAATAAGCTCCTCTCTAATGGGCTTGGTGTCAGCTCAGTGCTGGTCAGGAAAGGGCAGCAGGCAACACCAGAAAGGAAAAATAATTTTGAAAGTGGAAGAACCCAGGATTCTCTGATGCCTTCCTCTGCTAGGTGAATAACGAACCACCCGGCCACAGCATTTGTAACTAGACTCTTCTCCATATTTTTAGCAACTGATCTATGAGATCATTTTGCTATTTTCAGTTGTTTGTGACTTGGGACTTTTCTGCTGGGAACATGCTGAGTGGGAAGGAGCACATACTCTGAGTTTCCAGCGAGGGGCTCTTCAGCAGACCCAGTAAATGATACTCATTATTTGAGTAGTTTACTTCCCCGGAGCATCAGCAACCCAGAGAATCAACAACTGTTTTGGAAATGCCCTCCAGGTTCCTCTAAGCTGCAGGAGAATAAGCATGTACCCAGGAAAAGTCCAGACAGTCTTCAGTAAACTGACCTGATCACTTCTGTAAGCAGACAGAGTCCATCTGTAAACCTGAATGTCACCTCCTGTGCCCCATTCGCAAGCAAGAAATATAATTCCCACACATGCCTTTTAGTGACTCAGTGGTTTCAGAGCGAAGTGTCTCACAGCAGATCATATACTCTGTGTACCCTACACCATTCCCAGAGCTAACACATGCTGGCTGCACACACTTACATCTGACAGCTGGGCACCATTAGCGGGCCCTGCCCTCCGAAAGGGGCAGCTCTGGCCTGCTCCTCTCCTGCTTGCCCTGCTGTGTTACATGCAATCTGCTTTACATCATCTCTTATCTCAAAGAAACCCTGACTCTGAGTGCTGCTGTTCATTCATAAATGAATAAGGATGCAATAATTAAGTGACTAAGCCATAAGCCACAGATATAACTTTACATCAAGCCTGAAAAACTACCTGAAGGATTCTTCTAACGCCACCCGTGCTGTGCTAAAACTGCGGCTTCCTTCATCTACATCAGACCGTTAACATCCATTAAACAGAGACAACCTTTTGCAACCAGGACAAGGCTCGGAAGAAATGAGTGACTTGGGCTTTCTGTAAGTGGCGTGGTCTCGGCAGCACAGGGGCTGGGATGCAGGGCTGCTGGCCGCAGCACGGCACACTCCTGCCTGGTGTGTTAGGCACAGCCTTAGCCTCCTGCTCCTGTGGCTGACAAGTCCCCCTCCAAATTTGTTTCACGTTGTAGATGTGATTTCTTGGTAGCAGCATCCTCCTGGTATCACATCTCACCAGCCAAAGTCCTCTGTGATGTCACTTTTACTCTATGTATGGCTATGTATGGACATGCATCAGCCACTTCCCATCCTCTCTTTGACAGGATAAATAACCTCACACTGCAAAGGGCTTTATAACAAGGAGCTTATTCTCCTTCCCCAGCAAACCTGAACCACATCAACAACCCTCCCAAAGCCCCTGCGGCAATTGCCACCTGGGTGCCAGCAGTGCCACCCTCCCCTCGGCTCAGTGTCCCCCCACAGCCAGGCTGGTGTCTCATGGCAGGACACTGGGACCTGGCTCACACCCCAGTACTCCTGCACCCACGTGATGGTGGGCAAGTGCTGCTGACCTTTAAGACCTTGGCAGATCAGCAGGGTTTCCAATCACGATGAAATTCTGGCTCTGGAAATCCAAGGGTAAATCTGGGGACAGGAGAGCTTGATTTCTTCTGATCAGATCCTCACGTTAAAGGTAAACTTTGGGCTTTTTGCACATTGAGACCTTTGGCAGGGCTCCACTGAGCGAAGCACAGCCAGTGACTGAAGCACAGCCACCCACCTGGCAATGCTGCATGGATCCGTGGGACACTGGAGCTCCTTGCAGCCCAACAGCTGACGACAACCTCTGCAAGCCAACAGGCACGAGATGTCTCAGCCTTGGGACTTAAGCATTTCCACAGCTTCAGGTTCTCCAGCTCAGTTTGCAGAAGTTTTAAGCTACTGAATTACTTTTTTTCTATGGTGCTTCAAATGTATAAAGTGCTTATAGAAGTTCAAAATAGAACTTTTATTACTAAAAGAAGGGTGTTTATTTATTTTTATTTCCTTTCAAGCTAGAGGAGGAGAGTGGAAGAAAATATGAACTTGTTTTCTCCAAGAAAACAAACTGACCTTTGAGTGTTATGAAAGCCTTTATACAGTAATTTGGGCAAAGAGAACTGGAATTTCTCCTGTGAACCATATTTTTCCTTGAAAAATGCCAGTTTGCTAAAACAAGAACAGTTTGCAGAAAGGCTTGCTTTCAATTTGCCCATTTGATAGCTGGTTCAAAAAGTTTTGAAACTGCTGAAATTATGAGTTTGTTAGCATAACTCTTCAAATATGAAGTTTATCTATAATTGGAGATAAAAAAAACAGAATTAGAATTCTAAAAATAGAAAAAAATAATAATAAAAGATAGAATTGAAGTAAAAAATAACTATTTTTGCGTTTTTTAAAACCAAAAGGTTTAAACTGACCTAATCCAAAACACATTGTGATCATCAGTTCACAACAGCTTTGAAATTTGGATTTCTGGGGATTGGAAAGTTCATCCCATCCCAGGAGGAGACTGGCAAGCAACCCTGTCAAGAAAGCTGCAAGGTAGTTGGGTACCGGGGAGGTGAGGCTTCATGCCTGTGCTCTAGAATAAACTGCCAACGTTGTGCAGTGGCATCACTTTCTTTACAGGAATCTCTTCCTCAAATGGGTTCAAATAACTCCCTGACCTGTGGCTGTGACCATGGCGCAAAATATTAAATCTGCATTTGGACAGGCTAACGTGAAGCCATTACCTCTTCCGAAGACCTGCACACAAAATAAACATATCTAGTACCCTGATGCAAAAATAATGTCAGTTAGAAATCAGGAAGCCCCTCCTGCCATCATATTTTCTCCCAGCAGCTCAGAGGTGGGACACAGCCACTGCATGGTTTGCCTGAGCCTGGATGCAGCCTGGGGAGGGCTGGGGCAGTGTTGGGTTGCCCCAATTTGTACTTGTTTTACTGATCTGCCCCTATTTGATGGGTTTGTTTTCAGTTTTTAGAATATCACAGGTTCAAAGCAACAGGTGAAGCATTTTTGGTACTCTCGCTCTTCACCAAAGGCAGTGTAAGACATCTAATGAAAAAAGAACAAACATTAAGGTAAAGACACCTCTGTCTAACTAACCTTAGAAGGCTTAGTACTTTTTGCTGCTGCTTTTTAGCCCAAAACCAAAGTAGTCTCGGCTGGAACTACTTCAGAGCAAGATAAAAGTGCAGTCCAGATCATGCCCTCTGTTAAAGGTATTTTTGTACGGGAAATATACTGGGAATAATTCACTGGTGGGTGGGGGAAACCAAATGAAATAAGTAAAAATAGGTGAGTAAACTGTCTTCTTTTTTCCCTGTTTTTTTTTTTTTTTTCTCCCCTGCTTTCCACACCAGAGAAAGCACACAAAACCAGTTATATTTATTCTAATTTTGGAAAAAGTGAGGTTTCTAAGGCCAAAACAAAAAAGGAAGACTTCATCCTGGAATAACACTCTCCAGAGCCTGCACTGGCAAGGTACTAATGCACTTCCCAGCTGGATGAAATGATGCTGCCTTTGGCCTTTAGCCCCATGGCGCACCAAAGGTATGAAACTATGGCTCATCACAGATATCTTTTATTGTGGCTTAGGGCCAAAAAGGCAACAATTATGACTTATATTTGCACAGCATGTTTCAGAATCCACTGGAGTCACAACCAAGCAGGTTGTGTGCAGCTGTGCCCTTCTCATTCAAATTCCTAAATACAAAATTAATGTGCTGGTTTGTGGTTGTTAGACAAGACACTAAGTGGCCTGTCTTTCCTCTTCGTTGCTTGATAATGCATCCTGCTGCAAGTCCTCCTAAAAGCTGCCGCTGTTAATTTTTATCCTCCTAGGACTGAAGCATTTTAATCCTAGGCAGTGTATAATCAGTGCAAACCTGCCCTTGCTCATGTCCCCAGCTGGAGCAAGAGATGTATCTGCTTGAAACCCAGAAAGACAAAACCATTCCCTCTCTCATTTGATCATCTCCAGTCTGCTCTCTCTGGCAGCTGGGAATGAGGCTCCTTCATCTGGAATTAATGTCTGCTCTTCAAAAAATCACTCATCACTTTTCTTTTTTGCATCCTTGCTGCTTAGCCTAACACTTTCCTGAATAGCCAGGAATAAAGTGGCATTGTGGGGTTTTTGAAGTTCACAGAGCTATGTGTGATTAACAATAGCCAAGAATCAAAAGTATTATACTTAAACACATCTAACAAATATAATGGAGAGAGAAGTCTGAAGGCTTTTCTACATCTGAAACAGATAATTCAAGGGTCACAAAAAAATCACTGCCATAAAAAATGTAAGTCCCTGGAGTTTTTGGAGTAAATGCAGCCCAAATCCAAAGAGCGTCAACCAAGGATACCTTTAGCAAACATTTAATTAGTCAGTCATTGCATCATGCAGGTCCTAATTCTCTTCCAACAGGCATTTTACCTGGTAATTACTTTATCTATGCACTGAGCTCACACCAAAGCCCAGTGTCCTCCTCCTGCTGGGTGATACCGCTGGTGGATGTTTGTCAGCCATCTCCATACCCCTGCTACAGCCACGCTGGCTTGGTGCCCAGAGATTAGGTCAGAGAGTCACCCAAAACCACAGTGCCCAAACAGCCAGATCAGGTGGGTGCCTGTACCTGTGTCCAGGGCTTGAGGGGTGGCTGGGGATCTAAATCCCCCACAGCGGGCAAAGAGGGATGTGTCCTCCCACCGAGACTTGGGGTGATGCAGCAGTCTCCCTCATCACATGGGATTTCGTTGATGATGGGGAGTGTCTGTCTCCCAGCTCCTGCTGGCACTATCCCTAGGAGTCACAGGGGCAGGATTCAGCTGGGCTGTTGGAGGCTTATCCTCACCATCCAGGAGCCACAATGCTCCCAAGGCAGCCAGTGGGGTGGTGGGAGGGGTGAAACGAGACCATGGGCGCCCCAGCTTGGGCCTGGGGGTCTCCCAGCCACCTGCAGCATGCTGACAGGAGCCTGGAGGAGCAGAGCAGCCCGAATAATGTCATTTTGCAGCCCAGAATAATGCCATTGAAGCCAAGTCAATGTCACCTTGTGTTCTACATGTTTATGTGTTGTCCTGCCCACATCTGGTGTGAAAGAAATAATAACAATTGTACACACGGCTGATGTGTTGCCTTCAGGCTTGGGTTTCACTGTGCTGGGTGGGAAGCCCAGACCAGCTCCGGCCCAGCAGCCACCACAGCACTCAGCCTGGGAGATGTGCCTGACCTTAGCTCCACAGAGCATCGCCTGACTCCTGAGATGTCTAGAGCAGTCCTGCACTATAGCCCCATTTCAAATAGCAATAGTATGAATTTGTATCTTTAACTCTATTTAACTCAGTTTTGTTTTCTATAAAAACAAAGATGGTAAGAAAGTTTATTTCAGCAACCAAACTGGAGGAATCCATTAAATAACTGTCTGGATCCAGCTTTCTGAACTCCTCTGTTGTTAGATGAACTGGTTTCTTTTGAGGACTACCTTTATTTTGACTATTTATTTAGAATATTTATTTTGACAACTAAATTAGCATAAAAAATTCTGCCTTGACTCCAGACCCAAACTAGCAGCTTTGAGGCTGATCTGCTTTAGGTTTCTGGGACTGGAAACCAGTGCTGGGCTTGCAGAAGGTGCTCAGCTGCAGCCCCGTGGCACAGTGTATCACACCTAGCTTTGCCGCTTGACTGTAATCCTGCCAGAACAGGGGCTGTGCCCCTTCCCTGCCTGATTGCTTTTTTGGGACATTTACTCTTGGTAGGTCTATGAGGTCTTCTACAGAGAAATACTTGAAAACCTCCACTAATCGTAAAAGAAATTAGGTAGAAACCCACATCGGAACCCTCTAGTTAGGATCTAGAAATGCATCTTGCCAAGAGCCAGAGTTGACATCTCCTGGGGTAAAAGATTGGGTTTGTCCTTCTCAAAGGACAACAAAATATGAGGATGTCCCCACCAGTGCAATCCCGAGTCTCTGCTGCACCCCTGCCTTCATGCTCAGAGGTGTGTTTGCGCTCAATGTCTGGCATTGATACCTGGAGCCTGGGACCTGCTGGAGTAATTCCATGTGCACAACAACACATGTAATGTCTTTTGACATAAGGGCAACAACAAAATGCCTTCACTGCTGGGTTGAGCAGTGTGCTGGAGCTAGGTTGCTTGTCTGACTTGGCACTGTGGGATAGGATTGTGCACTGTGGGAGAAGCCGTTATTGATCAGTCTCAGCAATTTTAGCTCCAGCTTTGTTTATGTGAAGGGCCATCTCATTCTGTGAGCACTTTGCTCACATCCCATTATGGTCCAAGCAGGTTTCTTACCTGCCTCCTCACTCCTGCTCTGGGGCACTTGAGGGCGGAAGGGTAGTGGATGCTATCTCCCTCCCTCTGTGTTCCCAGGCTGGGTAACCATTCCTCAGCTGACAGCCTGCTGGCAGGGACAGTGCCATCACCATCCCACCATGGGGTTGCCCCAGAGAGCATGCAGCAGCTCAAATGTCTGCACAAGTGCACAAGACAGTCTCTGCATTGTGCATGTCACCATGTCATTCATCACCATTGCTTCAGTGTGACTGCTAGTCTCCCACTGATCATGGGGATTTTTAATGGAAGTAGATGGACTTTAAAGCCCCAGAGGAGTGATTACAGGCAGGGGAAGGTCGATGTGTGGCTCAGTTGTGCTGGGCAACTTCATACTCCTGAGGCTAAGCTGAATTTGATGGCAGGTAGAAATGTGTGGATGTGCCTCCACTCCAGGAGACACGTGTTCACCAGCCCAGGTAGTCGCTGGCTATGACCTATCCTCTCTGCAAGGGGATGCAAGCAAATTCTCCATGGCTGGACTGAGCGGTGGGATGCACACTTGTGGAGGCCGCAGACACAGGGAAGGATTTCATGATGCTCTCAGGGAGACACCAGGACAAGTCCAGGGGTTGTGACAGCCTCCTGGAAAACTAGCCAACACAGGTTGCTGACTGGGAGGGATTCAGAGATACCTTACAGACAAACAGGAAAAATAGGATGAAAGACCTAGTTTTTAAACAAGAATAGGAAACCCTGGAGGAGGTGGGGATGCTGCTGCTGCTTCACCCTTTGCTTCCCTGAGCAAGGCAGGGAACTGCAAAGCCGTTGCCGAGCAAACTCTGGGGAGTGTGAGTCCAAGGTATATGGCAGCTACGGAGGCACCAACTCAGCCCCAAGGCTTTGCCTCCTGGGCCTGAAAATACACAGGGTGGCTGTACCTGTCTGTAGTCTGATATAAATCACTATAAATCAAACATAGGTCCTGTCGAGTCAGTAGATGCACATTACTGCTCTCTGTACCTCATTGCTCAGTCTCTCATACATCATTTCACAAGGAATCCCCAACTCTTTGGTGCAGATCTTTTCCACACATTTTAAAGAAAGTTAATGACCTGAGTCTCCTAATATGTCAACAAAGTTGAAACATTTGCAGTTAAAACATAGAGCTCAGGTTGATAATGACATCTGAAAATGTTACTAGAGCAAAATGTAACATCTGGAAACAAAACAGCTGGGGATGCACACAAGGCTATTGAGCTGGTTTGATGTGAGCATTGATTTTCCTCTACAGTTAGTTGCTGCCACACAGCTCCATAAATACTCTCTGCTCCCACTTTGTTCAAAAGTTAAAAATGGCCTGCAGTGCTGGAGAAAGGGTTGATGAAAGAATAGCTCTTTTTGTCTTTTATTTTATCGCAACACAGGGAGAACAAATTACGAGGGGAAAAAAAGAAACAAACAAGCACGTATCTGCCAAGATGAGGTTCATCCTTTTTGCCAATGGGCTGAGCAGAGAGTGCAGCATCTTTCTCAGAGGAATCACAACAACTGTAGTGAAAATTATGACTGACCCAACCCTGGTGTCAGAAAATCCTAAATTTTCCCACATTAAATGACCAGAGAGGATTTTTTTAGTCACTTGAAGACTATTACCCTCTTCCCCAAAGGCAGCACAGGAGTTAAGAATGCAAGCAGCTGTCCTCAAGTGACAGGACTATAAAACTCTGTCTCAAGGGCAATAGAAATGAAACTGCTTTGAATGCTATTGGAAAATCCCTCCTTGTTCTTATTGGGTTCAGCCAAACAGAATTAAATCACTGGTTTTTCCTTACTCAGGGCTGTGCATCTTGTAGATAAAGAAAGATAAACGTGCAGCTATCCACCTCTGACAGCTTGTGTGGTTGATGCTCTGTGCACTGGGGCTGTAGAAAACCACCTTACAGAGTGAGGCGACTCACCCATACAGGAATCAGGCCTTGTTTTTGTTGAACTTACTTTTTTTTCTTTCAGCTAGGGAAGATCCAACATCAACATTACTGTCATAGCAGCTGCAGAAGGAAATAAGTGATTTCCTGTCTGAGTGTGTTCCATCATTCAGCATTTTATTTCTGTGCTAAACCACAACTAGGCATGTCACCCCACCCTGTGCTGGGGCACTCTACCCCATCCCGTGCTGGGGCACTCTACCCCATCCCCTGCCACTGGAAAGGCACTGGGAAAACATCATGGAGACAAAATGTGCCAAAAAATACCCGTTTAGTACTTGTGCCAGACACCTTCCACCAGAAACGTGCTGCCAAGGCAGCATTTTCTGGACTTTTGGAGTAGCTGAGCACTCTTGCAGCATATGCTCCTTCCTCCCAGAGCTGTCAATCTAAATGGGGACAAGAAATCCAATCCTTGGCACAACCTTCAGTCCAAACTTGCTCCAGAACCCTCTGATAATGAAACCCTCTATCTGGCTGTGCAAATAATGGAGAAAAAAAAACCCAGACACTGACAAGACTCTTACTGCCTTTCATTTCCTTAGTAATAATTCTTATAGAGCACATAACAGAATCCTAAAAGAAGTAGGTTCTTCTTGAGTGTGGTGCTGCTGATGTCTATGAGCGGGCTATTGGCAAGGGCATTTGGGTGTTTTAACCCCAGCGTGGAAATACAGAACACACACTGCCAGATGACTGCAAAATTCATAGGCAGCCCCTGCTCCCTGTACAAGCTCTGGCTCCAACCAATGTGCCCTTGCACCGTCTGGAGCAGGAGGCAGCGGCTGGGTGCAATGTGCTCTCCTCTGCCCAAAGCAGCTCTTGCAGCAACAAAGTCATGAATGACTTTGCAGCAGTATCGGACAGTTCTAGGGGCTCTGCTGCCTTCAGCCCTGGCTCCCCACAGGCTCCTGGACAATCTTCTGCATTTCCAGCGTGTCTGAGTCCCATGTGGAAAACTGATTTTCTTAATATGGCATTTGAAATAAACCACATTTTAGTCACACAGAGCTGAAAGATTTTGTTTGATCCAAAATGACATGTTCTGTGTCTGATCAAGTTTGAATCTACTCTCATTATTAAATAAGGCAAATTTCAGTATAAAATATGGTTTCAAAATGACAAAAACTACATTTTAACTGAAAATATGTAAAAATTAAATCTTCTTTCTATACATTTATATTTTATATATAGCATATTAATAAAAATATTTTTCTTCTCTGTATATAGCATACCATTACCTTCATCTAAAAGATACTTTCTGAATTAGATACAATTTTTGGTCAACACAAGAGACGTTTTGGGGGGGATACACCATCTATCAGAAAGGGGGGAAAAAAAAAGAAAAGAAAAGACGACTCAAACCCCCAAACATTTTTCTAGTTCTGAGATTTTTCTTACATTCACTTTTGCAGTTACCAGTAGAGCTGTTGGCTCTCCTGAATGCACCTTGAGTGAAATTCAATCCAGTCTTGAGGTCACCATGAATGTCAGCATTGCCTAGATGGAGAGGTCCTGCTTGAGAGGTACATGATCTATAGACTTGTGCTGGTTGATTGCACAGGGCTGAATGTGACCTTTAGATTGCTCCTTCAGCTCATCTGAGACTTTGTACATTATCTTTGGGACATTAAGCACGGCAGGATGAGCTCTCCAGGGAAATTCTGCAATGTTGCCAGCACTCTGGTGGCTGGTCCCATGGGACGCAATGTACTTCTTCTATCTCCAGCTTCTGGAGTCATATGATTATGTGAGTATCTCAGCTTTCACGACAATGAAGAGTAGGTTTCTAGCCATTGAGACTGCAGAGAAAAGCTGGCAAATGTCACCTCCTAAAGGCAAAGGATCAGAAGACAAATGCAAAGGAATCTCAGCTGTATCAAGAGCTTGATTTTTAAGCTAACTGCATGGCTTAAAACCAGCATGGGTTTGAGGACCAGCTATTAACTTTTGAATACTCAGAATAAGAAATAATATAATAAAATTCTTGAAGAGAGAAACAAAAAATGCTTCTGGCTTTTTCTTTCTTTCCTCCTTGCCCTTCTCCCGTCTTTTCTAAGGCCTATCACTTACGCTCCTTGATGCTTCTCAATCGAGGTGCCACTGGAGGAGGATGCTGTTAACCAGTCAGATGGAGTGTGAGTACTGGGAATTTTCCAGGGTTACAACATGTTTTCCTTGCATCTGCCAGAGCTAATGGCAGCAGTCACTGAACACGTGCCGCTGGAAAATCCCAAGAGGGCTGGCTGCCAAGTATGCAGAGCTCTTTGGACAGAGGCATGTCAGGGTCTTGTGAGTGTGAAAGGACATTGCCCTGTCTGAGCCGGTAAAGCAGCGCTCCAGGCTGGCCTTGGGCATGTGACAGCTCACAGGTGCGTTCCCAGCTAGGAGGGCTGGGGCCGAGCCAAGCGCTGCCTGCAGATCTGTACTGTGAGCTGTTGGGCTTCATGGTGAAGCGAGCCTTGTGCGAGGACTGTCAGCTTGCCGTCAGAAGAGCACATTTATTTTTAATGGAACTGTTTAAGTGGAAGTAAAGTGGTCAGCATGGAATAAACAATCTCAGCTAATGGCTTGCTGACATTCAATCACAGTTCAGCAGGGACATCTCCAGCACCCCTTGAATCTTGTGCCAAGCCATTAAACCCCTCTCACTTGGCAATGGGCATTTGCCAAAAAGAGAATAAAAAGAAAGTTACGGAGGAACTGGTCTACTGTGTACACGTGGAGTGTCACCAGTGCGGTGTGGGGAATTTTAAATTTATACTGCCCACATATGTCCATACTAGATCAGACCTGGAATCTGTCTGACACTATAGTCTGCTCTCTGACAATGCCCAAAACCAGGGGAAAGATACCTAGAACTATGGAAGTGTTTCTCCCAGACTCAATGAATTGTGACACAGGGGATTTAGTGAGACAGTCCATTCACCAGTGGCATTGTATCAAAAAAGACCTTTTGTACAACATGGTAAATCCCATGGCTGTCATAATGTCACATCCAGAGAAAAGCTGGTGGGAAAGGATAAATCCATGTAACTTAGATCATAATTTTTCATAGAATCATAGAATGGTTTGGGTTTGAGGGGACATTTAAAGGTCATCTAGTCCAACTACCCTGCCATGGGCAGAGACATATTTCACTAGATCAGGTTGCTCAAAGCCCTATTCAACCTGCCCTTGAACACTGGGTAACCTGTTCCACTGTTTCTCCACTCTTCATCATAAAGATTTCTTCTTTCTATCTAATTTTGGTAGTATCTGTCCGGGTGAGAACCTCATCGTGTATGTACAGAGAGGATTGGAGTATTCCCACAGGAACACACTCCTCCATATATGACTGCTCTCATTTGGGTTGATTTCTACCTTCGTGCTTTTGCACTGAAGCCAAATTCTTCAATTAAAGCTATCTGTTTCCATGGGAGATGCTCAATAGCATCCATTTTTCACAATATGACTTCCAGGGAGTTATTCTTGATTTATATAATCTTAATGAAAAAATCAAATGAAGCTCCATCTTAAAGCAGGTTTTGGCAAAACACTTAGGCCCTAAATTCTGGCTTCCATTAACGATATGCATTTTAATTAGATGCTTGAAATTTATAGCTTAATGTAGATTATGTATGCATATATTATGTGCCAAGCCTATACATACCTGTTTGAGGGAGCTTCAGAAAAACCCCAAACCCTCTCTCTTGGATGTTAACAGGAAAGCATGGGAAAGGTAGAATTTTTAGGCACTATGTACAGCCCAGAATTTGGTGCATGCTCAGTGCAGAACGGATGAAGGGAGGAAATAACAGTGTATTTATGCCTTTACAGAACCAGCCAAACCGGGACAGTCTCGCAGTTTGCTGCCCATGGCCCTCAGAGGTTGTTCCAGCTTTATGTTTCACTAAGTATGCACTACCGAAATGCTGCCTGGGGCTGACAGACTACCAGCAAGGCTGATTAAACCAACTACTGGAAAAATCCCCAGGAAGCTAGTAAAAACATAGCATTTCCAGCGCTGAAACAAAAGATGTATTAGTTCCCAGAACCGACTCCTGGGCTTGGTTGTTTTAAATTATATGTTCATACACATGCACGTGCACAGCAGCCCATGACCATGAGATGACAGCGCAACAGTTATCTCTTACAACACAGAAGAGCTGGAGGCTTTAAAGTGCTGTACACAGGTAAGGCTTACTGGCTGTGCTCTACTGACATGCACATATTTGCTGAAAGACACACTGCAACGTCAGTGGCATCAGCATGTATAAATGACCCCAGAGTAGCCACATAATTAGGTCACCTAGACTTTCTTTCTAAGCTTTCTGTTCTTCAAAATTTTCTCCGAGTGCTCATTTGTGAATATGATGAATGGCTCGTGAAATGGTTTGTACAGCAGGATACTTACAAAAAAATGGGTTTGGAGCAGGCAAGGCAGCGTTATTATTCCCCTGCCTGCCTGGCTTCTTGCCAGCCTCCTGCTGCCTTCTATCTCCCATCACAGGAGGCTGCAAAAATTCCCCCGGGATGGATTAACATGAGAGAGATCCTGTGAAAAACGGAGGCGGTATGAAGGAGGGAGGTGACGGCTGAAGGGAGAAATCAGGCTTGCAAGGACTGACACAAGCAGTTAAGCGCCTGAAGAGGTGGGAGAGCAATGAGAGTCACTGCAACAGGGAACGAGAAGGAAATCCCAGGCAACTTCTCTCTCTACGGGTGCTCCAAGGCCTCCCACAAAAATGCTGCCTCTATATAAGAAAATTCAAGAGTGGCAAGGACAGCCAGACTTGCCCTGAAGCGCTGTCAGTAAGCAAACTGGTGAAGCACTCTGGGGCAGGAATGGACACATGGACATGCTCCCAAACAATTCCCAGGCACAGCTCAGGAGTGAGGATGGTCCAGAGATGGTTCCCAACAGGTCATACAGCCACCACGGTTTGGAGGCTGAGGCTTTATGAGCAGAGAGTCAGATAACAAACACCATGTCAGCTGCCCTCCATGTCCAGGAAGGTCCCCAGCCACATTTCATTTGCTGCAGCTGAAGCATCTTGGGAAACAAAGGTTTTCTTCTGTATTTTATGGTTCATTTTATACTGCATTTATATTATTGCTCAACACATTGATAGGGCTCTGGAAAGATGACTTTTTAAAAATAAAACTGGATAAATACTTAAAGCAAATCTTAAACTTGTTTTTTAAAAAACTTTCTGTGATGGCCAGTTTTTTACAACCTAAGTATTCGAAGGTCTGGACTTGTCAGGTAGCCTATAGATCCTTTTCTTCTGGTTGCTCTGTGATATTTCTTTCCTAGTATAATTCGGCAACATTGCAACATCTTCTTTCTCAACCGGTACCCTCATTTGCTCTATTTTCTGCTCATGTTGAAGCCTGCAGTGTGACTGGCAGGTATTGGCAGTGGCCAAATTTATTCCCTAACTCTGGATGCAGCAAGAAAAGGCCAGGGGTCACTGCGCCTACTTGGTTTGTTTCTGCTAAATGTCAAGTGCTGAAGTGGTCTTGGAGAAAAGATGTTAAACATGTAGGTACCAAATTACAGTGCCAAGACTATAATTTGCTTTTTCTATGTGAAGTTGGACTTGGGCAAACTCTTAGCTTGCGCCAAAAAGAGAGCCCACCCTTGCATCTGGAAAGCTATGAACTTCTGGACTAAGGATTTATGAACTATTTTCTTTCACTCAGTAGCATTTGTATTTAATGAAATTTAAAAAGGCTCTTTTATTTACATAGTCTGCTTGAGTCTTGCTTGGTTTGTGTTTTGTTTTCTAGAAAATTCAATCTGGCCAGATAATAGCTGAATTAACTACATAGCAACACTTTAATTTTATTATGCCCTCTATTTCAGTTTTCACTTTACTTCCTATTGCTGTTTGCATTTTATTTAATCCATATGTATTTTTGCAATTTGTGATCTACCCGTGCATTTCATTGCTTCCAAATTCTTAACAGATTCTTTAAGAATATCTATTGTGTCTCATTTGGCAGACAAATGATACCTGCTTGACCATCTGTATTTGTGTACAGTTATTCCACCCAAGTACTCAAGACTTCCTTTCTCACCATTTAGAATGAGAAATATTTGTACTGTTGAATAGATTCATTTTTTATTTTGTGGCCTGATGTCCATGACCTGGATTTAAGTTATAAACCAGTCATGTGTCAGGGCTCATTATCCACTGATTGCATAAGCTATTGTTACCAGGATAAATTTAGAATTCATCTGAAAATCACAATTAATCATTTGACCAGCTCTGCAAATAAGGTCAGCCAACATCTACTGTCTCTAAGTGCATGTATATTTAAGTTTGCTGCCAGAATATCTTCTGAGTTTTAGCTGCCTTGATTTGTGTTATAATCAGAAACACCTCATTTCAGATTCAAATTACTTTGTATAGTTAGCTTACTAACTCAAGTGTGTTGGCATGTCTTTTAAAGACTAGCACATTCTAAATATGTGCCTAGACAATAGAGAGATCTGAAATAATTACTATTTATATCCTTCCGTTGTTTTCTCAAAACCCAGTATTTTATACTTAGATACTGTTTTCAAGGTGATTAAGCTGACTCCTAAAATATTTTTTCTAAATGCTTTTATTTTTTCAAGTCCAATAATACTTCAGGACTATTTCCATCTGGTAGTAATAGTCCTGTTTATTCTGGAACATCTTGGTTTATATTATGCCTCTGTGTCACAAAATCTATTGAAATCATGCAAAACACTGATCTCTCTGCCAAAGTCAATAAAATTACTAACTGTTGAAGAAAACAAACAACAGAACTTCATAATGATGTCATTAACACATCCTTTGTCAACAGTTGGGAAATCTGGAACCTTCAAGAAAAATAAAGATGAAAAAAAAGTAATGCATTCAGCTTAGTTGTATAATTAATTATACATTAACTTCTAATGAGACTTGGTTAGAAATGCAAACCATTTTTATACCAGCATAGCAGCAGTAGTTCAGCATGCAGAGTGGATGCTGCATTTTATCCACTTGTCAGATAAATGGCCACATTTTAAAGCTTCTTTAATTCTGAGAGTCAGTATGCAACAAAAAGCCCATTGCAACTGGCATATAGATATGATCTTGAATCCGCTTCAGGAGTCTGATTCAGTGCATATGGGAGCTCCCAAGGGATTCTGTCCTACCCTGCATTTTCTTCTGGGAGCCAAACCCTCCTGCTCTTTGTGTTCAGAACACTCCTGGGATGTTGCCCCGAACTACCTCTTGCTTTGTGCCAGCACAAGCTTTTGTGCATCCATTTGCTACCAAAAAAAAACAAAAAAAAACAAAACCAAACAAAAAAAGAACCTATTCATGGGTTTTTGTCCTGATCAGTTCAAATGTATGACAGTATAAACTTCTGCAGAGAACAGTGCAGCCATGGATAGAGTATGTTTGTCTGTCAGTGCCAGCCAAGCAGCACATACAGCACTAGAAAACACAGCAGTAAGCTGAAGTGCAATGGACTGATATTGCCTGAAAGTGGCATGGTATGGTCAAAACTGAACTTACTATGTTAGTTCTCAGAGACTGTTGTCAGAAAATTAAGGGAAGAGCAAAGGAAGAGATTTTCTGATTTCTAGATTCATCAAAAATTAAATCAATAATAGCACCGCAAAGGTGTGCTTTGCCCTAAGGTACAGATCGCATCTAGTAGTAAATGCTAGGCTTTGGTGAGACTAATGTATATTCAGGGATGCTACAGATAACCCACACCAAGCTTAAGTGGTCCGGCTGCAGCAGAGAATATGTTCTACCACCTTTTCTCCAGGTTTTCCACTTCAAATCAGCACCTAGGGCATCTCTAATGTCTTCCCTGCATCCAAGAAACGATGTTGGGTTTCACAGATGACAAAAATTAATATTAATTTATTAATTTAATCATAATACGCCACCCTGAAAATGGGTGGTTTCCACATGGTGCACTACCACAATAGGCCACTAGATGGCACAACAGGACTCTGCCTGCGCATTCTGCAGCCACTCCTCACCCCCAGCGCAAACCCTTCCAGTAAGCAACTAAAGTCATTCTGGCTGAAGATTCCTAAGTCTACAGTGTAATTTAGAAATTTTATTCCAAATGCATACATCATATTCTTTGTCCTTTACAGTTAATTGTTATGTTCCAGAACTCTGTCTTCACCGGTGACTTTCCAAGGTGTATTTACAGAACAAGACACACACCAGCACACTGTACAGGGTAGGTCCCACAGTGACCTAGTTAACACTTACAAAGTGATGAGCTATGAAAATTAAGACACGGGATTCTTTTGTAGATTGTGATCCCCCGTGGAAATCACACTGCCTGGGATGCAAGAGCAGCTACGAGAAACTTCTGCTCTGAAGAACCCTCCAGAGGAGCTACCGCCTCTCTGGGAAGGGCTGCCTTCCCTCTTACCCCGTGGAAATGTACACAGAAAGGTGGGGAGTAGGGGACACATCTGCCTGCCCTTCAGTGGTTTCCGCAGGGATCAAGGAGAATAACAAGAATTTTTACACATGCAGCAGTAGAAAATGAAAGTTCAAGGCAGCAAGGGTACAAATAAGCAACATAATAGTTCAGAAGTAACTAAGCTGCTAAGAGTAAATTAAATAAAGGCAGTGTAAAAAGTCTAGATTTTTTTTTTTTTTTAATTTTGATACAGTGTCTCAGAAAATCTAACTTGTATCAACCACAGACCTGCTTGGATATGAGAAAGGAATGGCACATGCAGTGATATGTCTCAAGGATTTTTAGCAAAGGACAACATTAAACAGTGATTCATAAATTCTTGGAAACAAGGCAAAGGGGTGCCACAGAATTCAGGCAGAAGGAACGATGTGACTTAGTGTTGTTATTAGAATCAAAAGATAAATAAATTGAATAATAAATATCCTAACAGGTCTAAAGAGGAAAGATTTAAAACATCAGAGTCCACAACCAAATAAAATGATGCAAAGACACTAGAAAACAGACAGCTAACAGAATGGACAGAAAACTGCAGCCTGTTACATCATGAGAAACTACCTGTAGACAACTCTTTGGCAGATGAGATCTATTTAATATGGGAGGAAGAGAAGCACTTTCGCCACCTAGAATTTCTGAAGTTACAGCAGACCTGCTGAATAGACAGTACTGTAGACAGAGCAGTCCTGTGCAATGGTGTCTCCCCTGCCAGATAAGTATTAACTTAATCATCGACTCTTGCTTTATCTATAAACACAGAGCTCAGGACTTCCCTGAATTAATCCTTGTTTGGACTGCATAAAGAATTAGGATGGAAAAAGAACATCATGACTCATCAAGTTTTTTTTCCACTGCTATCACAAGCAACAATATTGTGAATATTCTAAACTCCTTCTTAAAACAATTTCCAGTGTTTGCCTTCTGTTGGAAGACATTTCCAGAATCTCATACTTACACTTTATGTTCATCATAAATTATATCCTTTGATTATATGCAGTAATTCCTGTGATAAAACTGTCTTTTAGTATAAATCTCTGCCTTCCCTGCGTCTATTCCCTCGTGTACTTCACGCCAGCAGTAACACCTTCAGTTACCCTTCATTCTGCTAAGCTAAAAACCACCCAAGTTCTTTCAGTGTAAGAAAATGAGCTCTCCATGACCCTTAATCATCCAGGTAGCTTGAATTAATCTTCCACAAGCATCAGTAAATGAGATGGCTACATAATGCTCCTGAGGAAGCTCATTCACTCCTCACACAGAGGCACCAGAGCTTTGCTGTCTCTGTTGGAGACACGTCTCCGGGGGGCAGCCAGGAATCCCACTGGTCTCTCCCACAGCCTCATCAGACACCATGAAACCAGGTATATAAACCCCACAGTTTTGTCCTCCTTTTTATTTTCCAAATAATTATTTTTATTTTTTCACTAATAATATTGATTTTCAGTTTAAGAGCTATCAGTTACCTAGTTTCTAATTAAATCAGTGTTCCACAATAGTTTTATATCCTTCTAGAGCCATCAAGTACCATGCAAAATACCTTGTAGAACTTGAAAGTATGTTAAAGCTACCCAGTCTTTTGATCATCACTGCTTAAGCATCAGCTAATCAGCAAAGATTAACTCCCAAATGACCATGTAACTTGACATAAAATATATTGTTCTAATTTAATTCTCTATCAAAAGTATTCTGCATCAATTACCCCATCATTTTTTCTTAGGAATAGTGATAAATGGATAGGCCTATATTGCCACATCAGATATCTGGATCTTGACCAGTGCTTCAAAGATGACCGGCAATCACTATCATATTAAGAGAGTTCCTTTATCAGCCCTGTCCAAACTGGGGTTGCTGGGTGTTGACAACTGATATAAAAGCTTTAGCAGATGTGACTCAACACTCCCCTGAGCCGTGCTGGAGTGGAAAGGATTTATTACATGCTTAGCATTAACACTTTGCTGCTTTTTCCAAAATACAGAATATGTTATTGGCCATTCCTGCCTTTTTTTTTTTTTCCTTTTTTAGTTGATTTCCATCATTCCTGTCTACTCACTTTCATATAATCTCTTTTCTTCCTCCTGTGTTTAAAAAATGCATTGCTGTTGTCTGCAAGGCTGTAGAACATACACTGGTCCCTTGATCCATTTGTCTTCTTATCACTTTTCTTCAATAGGCTGCCTTCTAATTTATATTCCTTATTACCAACTTCTCCTTTCTCCCATTTGTTATATAATTTTTATACTTCTGTCACTTTCTCTTTAAGCCAAACTAATTTGCCAAGCAAAAAAACTCTTTTTCTGTAGTAGACTTTTTCAATGCTCTTAAGCAGTATACAGTCTACCTGCCTAAATTCTTCCTTGCAGAGATTTGATTCAGAATTGGTTTCAGCTTATGAAATTAGCTCTGTGGAAGTACTATCTATATTTAAAGTGTTTGATATCACTTTGGAATGCAATCCACTAGCAAAAGTGTTCCAAAATACTTTTAACTCCAGTGGAGAGATAAGTTATATGGAGTGAAAAATTAAGAGCCTTTCCAATTTTGAATTAATGAGCCCACAGCTAGAAAACTGAATATAGTTCAGAGTACATCCATACCAGACATCTGACACCTGAAAAGACTTGGGGGAGAAAAAAAAAAAAATCAGGGCTGAGAGCATTTTTAAAGAATGCTTTAAATAAGAAAATGCTTTTAACTAACTGACAAGTGGAAAAGGAGAGAAATCAATTAAGTGCCTATATGTATTTTTAGGGAGATACACTGCTTATAGGGTTTAAGTAGAAGATGAGGAAGAAGGAAGACAGAGAAAAAAAAAAATTTATATATATATATATATATATATATATATATTGAATGGGGGGCAGGGACTTACTTCATTTGTTTAGAGTGAACCAAGACTTTATATGCCACAGTTTTTCTTGGGCATGGAGGATATGGAGATCACACACAGAATCACAAACAGAATCATTAAGGTTGGAAAAGACCCTTGGAACCATCAAGTCCAACCATCAGCCCTACTCTACAAAGTTCTCCCCTACACCATATCCCCCAACATCTCATCCAAACGACCCTTAAACACATCCAGGGATGGTGACTCCACCACCTCCCTGGGCACTGTCTGACCACTCTTTCTGTGAAAATTTTTTTCCTGATGTCCAGTCTGAACCTCTCCTGTGCAGTTTAAAGCCATTCCCTCTTGTTCTGTCACTAATCACCTGTGAGAAGAGACCAGCACCAACCTCTCTACAATGTCCTTTCAGGTAGCTGTAGAGAGTGGTGAGCTCTCCCCTCAGCCTTCTCTTCCTCAAACTGAACAGTCCCAGCTCCTTCAATCTCTCCTCATAGGATTTATTCTCCAGGCCCTTCACCAGCTTGGTTGCCCTCCTCTGCACTCGCTCCAGCACCTCGATATCTCTCTCGTATTGAGGTGCCCAAAACTGGACACAATACTCCAGGTGTGGCCTCACCAGTGCAGAGCACAGGGGGGACTGTCACCTCCCTACTTCTGCTGGTCACACTATTGCTGATACAAGCCAGGATGCCGTTGGCTTTCTTGGCCACCTGGGCACACTGCTGGCTCATGTTCAGCTGCTTGTCAGTTAGAACCCCCAGATCCTTCTCTCCCAGACAGCTCCAGCCACACCTCCCCAAGCCTGTAGCCATGCAGGGGGTGGTTGTGGCCCAAGTGCAGGACCTGGCACTTGGCCTTGTGGAAGCTCATCCCATTAACGTTGGCCACCGATCCAATCTACCCAAGTCTCTCTGTAGAGCTCCCCTGCCCTCATGCAGATGGACACTCCTGCTTAACTTGGTGTCATCTGTGAATTTACTGATGATACACCTTGTGCCCTTATCAAGATCATCAATAAAGATGTTGAACAGAAATGGCCCCAACACCGAGCCCTGAGGAACACCACTTGTGACCCACCGCCAGCTGGATTTAGCTCCATTGACCACCACTCTCTGGGACCGTCCAGCCAGCCAGTGCTTGATCCAGCAGACCATACGCTCATCCAGGTCATGGGCAGCCAGTTTTTCTATGAGAATACTATTGGGAACTGTGTCAAATGCTTTTTGAAAATCCAGATAGATAATATCCACAGCCTTTCCCTCATCCAATTGTCAGGTCATCTTGTCATAGAAGGAGATCAGGTTTGTCAAGCAGGACCTGCCTTTCATAAACCCATGCTGACTGGGCCTGATCCCCTGGTTGTCCATTATATGATTTTTAATGGCACCCAAGATGATCTGCTCCATGACCTTCCATGGCACCAAGGTCAGACTGACAGGTCTATAGTTTCCTGGATCCTCCTTTCTGCCTCTCTTGTAGATGGGTGTCACATTTTCCACCCTCCAGTCCAATGGGACCTCCCCAGTCAGCCAGGACTTCAGGTAAATCATGGAACGTGCCTTGGTGAGCACATCTGCCAACTCCCTCAGCACCCTTGGGTGTAACCCATCCAGTCCCACAGACTTGTGTGCATCCAAGTGGTGTAGCAGGTCTCTGACCACCTCCTCTTCAACTGTGCTGAACTCAGTCGGCTTCCCCTCCCCATCTCCCAGCTCTTGAGTCTGCGTGTTGAGGGAACAGCCAGTTCCGCTGCTAAAGACTGAGGCAAAATAGGTGTTGAGCACCTCCGCCTTTTCCTCATCCTTTGGTACTATGTTTCCCTCTGCATCCGATAAAGGAGGGAGATTTTCCCTAATCTTTCTTTTGTTGTTAATGAATTTATGGAAACATTTTTTATTATCCTTAACAGCTGTAGCCAAGTTGAGCTCTAGTTGTGCTTTGGTTCTCCTAATGTTCTCTCTGCATAACTCCACTACATCTTTATAGTCTTCATGAGAGACCTGGCCCCTCTTCCAAAGGCAGTAGATTCTCCTTCTGTTCTTGAGATCCAGTCAAAGGTCCCTGCTTAGGGATGATGATGAGCAAATAAATAGTCCATCTTTTATCTTGCTCTGTCCCTTTTTTAATATTCCTATTTTACTCCTTAAAGGCACTAGCTATTCAGACAGCTAAACTAACCAAGGTGGCTTGAACCCTCAGCACTGCTTTCCTGGAACATGGGGTTTGTTTTTCTGAGATTCATGTACTATATGAAGAGTAGGGAGCATAGGTAGTCTCCCATAAGCTATGTTTCCTGGATCAGACACTGCTCATTTAAGTCTGACAGACCCTTACAAGATCAGAGAACATTTTACCAGCTACTTTAGTAACACCACCATGAAATACAGAAAAATGACTGTCAGTTCCACACTGGACTTTGATCCTACAAGACCTACACAGCCCAAACTAAAGCACATTTTAGTTGTACCATTGCAATATCCCCATAAAAGAGAACCTAGGAGACTTACAACGTTCTGCTCTGGTCTTGCACCCATTGGTTAACTCCATTACATTTAGAGAGGGATTAGTTTCAGCACCAAAACCACAGCTTACTGTTCTCCCCTTGCAGCATCAGTCAATGGCAGCTTACAAAGTCAAATCACAAATTCATTATAACTAATTTTATTGTCTTAAACCTTACCTTGGAGATACTCAGACAGCCTTTGCTCAGCATATCTAAAGCACCCCCAAAGCCTCCTGATGAAGACTCTGGCAGACTGCTCTGCCCCTGCCATACTAAAGGGCTGATGGCTCACAGAGCAATGCATTTGCAGGAGATGGAGCGTTCTCAAGGCTGTGTCCAAGACCATGCCAGAGCACACACAGGATGTCCAGACCCTCACAGGCATTGTCACCTTCATGGGGAAATGCAAGGTGCCCTTCTGCAGACTGGTGATTTAGGCCCCTCTTACCACTTTGGGGGTTCCCATTCCTGTGATACCCTGCTATGATTTCTAACTGTACTAAAAGTGTTTTAGTAGCCTGCTCCAAGGAGTGGCTGATCATTTTTTTGATTCAAAAGCCTCCATACATCTGGCAGTGCTCTACTCCCATGACAGAATTAAGACAACATGTTTTAAAAAATAAATTTAGCATGTGCTTGATGATACCTGTGCACTCTGCTAGAGTCCTGGGAGGCTTGGCACTCTGTGCCCAGCTCTCTGAGTGCTTGCAGAATGGCCTCACTCTGTCATGGAAAGCTCCACAGGTAGCCATGCAGGTGCTCTTCTGCACCACATGTGCTTTGTACCCAAAAACACATATTCTTGGAGATTTCCAACAGACAGGCCAACTGGTCATTTTTTCTAATTAATTAGTTACTAATCATGAGTTGATCTTAACAGCAAACTTATACATTAACAATTATCTTAGTAGTGATGCTAGCAAGCTTACTGTTACATCAGATTTAAAAGACATTTACAGATACTAGAATCAACAGAATCAGTAATAATAAATCAACATTGATAGTTCAAAATACAATGTCATTTTCATGTTATCAAGAAGCCTATTTATTCATTTTAAGTGTTTATAAATTCTCACCTGGCTCATCATCCATCCTGAGGTACAGCCTCATGCCTTCCTTCTGCTCTCTCACATAAAGGGCACCTCACCATCCTGGTTTATCCTTCTTAAGGACCCTGTATCCAACCATGGCAACACTCCAATCACATGAGCCATCCCATGCTGTCTCCATGATCCAAATGAGATCATAGCCCTGTAACTACACACAGACCTCCAATGCCTCCTCTTTGTTCCCATGCTGTGTATGTTACTATACAGGCACTTTAGACAAGCATTGTATCATGTTGACTTCCCAGAAGAGATATAAGAGCTTCCCCCATAATGCTGTTCTGTAGACACATCCTTATATGCATACATACACTTGAGGTGGGGAGCTTCTGCCCTGTTTTCTTGTTTTCAAAGTCTCTCCTTGAAATCATGTCATCCTGTGCCCTTTGCTTACTAAACCAGTTCACCACTTATCACTTAATGTGAGTCGTCATCATCATCCTCCTCCTCTCTTCCCCTGATGCCAAATCACTCACTCCTTGTTTAAAGATCTCCTCAGTCTGGCCAGCCTGTTGGAAAAGATGCTTTTGCCCTACTTGCTGAGGTGCATCCCATCTTTTCTTAACAGTCCTGAGTCTTCAGAGAGGGTTCCATGGTCATAAAAGCTGAATCCCTTTTGTCAATACCAGCTGAGTAAACAATTGTTGACGTGCAGGATCTTTTCACTCCTCCTCAAGTCTTTCTTCTTCACTGGGAAAATTGAGGAGAAAACCACCTGAGCCCCCAAGATGTTGACCACCACCCCAGAACAATGTAGTAGTCATGCTTGAAATGCTCCAGGTATCCCTGTGCAGCACTGTTGGTGCCCATGTGGAAGAGCAGCAGTGATGAATAGTTTGAAGCTTGCCTCTCCACAGCATCCTGGATCCTGGTGATCAAAAAACCTCCTTAGACAGCAGGTCAGGTGAGCAAGTAGAAGCCTCCATCCCATGCAGGAGGAAGTTTCCCTCTACTGTCAGTCACCTTTTCCCCTTGGTGTTCCTGTGTAGCTCAGGCTCAGCTGGTACGGAGGCTTCATGGGAGAAAGCTCTCAACCCCCTGCCTGCTACTAGGGTACTGAATGTTCTGTAGCTGCAGATTTGCAGCTGCGGCCATCCTCCTGGTGCCAGCAGTCACAATCTTCCAGCCTTCACCATCATGGGAGTCTCCATCTCCTAACCCAATGAGCACAGACTTCACCTGCCCCTCCTATAGGAATGAAGCTTCAGGGTCTCAGAGAAGATTGACTGGTTGATCCCTTTCTCATTACCTCTGATGCTGTGTAAGCTGCTGACCTCCTTCCACAGCTCCTGAGGGCACACACCTTCCACCTTTGCATACCTCCTACAGGCAAGGAGTCTGGATTTCCCAGCCCCAGAGAGAGATGCCAGGTGCCCCTCCCAGCCCCAGGCCTGGAGAGCTGCATCATCCCTCAGTAGCAAAGTCTGAGCCAAGGCCTCTGGTGAACCAGGGACAGCTGATCCAGATGGAGCTGGGGACTGAGACCCAAACACACCACCACCACAGCTGAGCATGCATATGCTGCTCTGGAAAGGCTGCTGGCCACCTTCTGCACAAACAGCTGCACCTACTCACTATACACAGGAGCTGCACTCTAAGCCAGCACCTTCACTGACATCTCCTCAGCACCTGGCAGTGTTAACAGGGCTCAGCTGGGACAAAACCTCCCTTTGGCCAGGAGCAGCTCATAGAGCTTGCTAGAAACTGCTAGATCAGTTACCTCTTGCTAGAAACAGCCATAGCCTCCCTTACTATCCCTTCCCAAGAGCAGCATCAGGCACCCTGATGTTTTTCAGAGGGTTCCTAGGAGCTCTCCAGCAATCCCAGAAGACACTTCTAGAAGATCTTGAAGGAGAGCCAGAAAACCACTGCAGCGACTGCTGTGTCCGTTGGCCGCCTCAGCTAGCCATGCTCTACAGTCAAGGAGGAGAGCAGATGGCAGCCCCTCTCACAGGCCTCAAATCTTCTTCAACATGACCTTTAGCTCTTTAGTTTCACTGAAGATCAATGTATTAACAGTAAACACAACCACAAAAAAATATTTAAAGCTTAAAAAATCAAATGTAATTGATGAGATTCGATTGAACATGAGTTGTCAAGACCCTCTGCCTTGTTTGCCAATAAAATCACTAAGCCCAAAATCAAGGTAAGGCACGGATGATCTTCTGAAGTGTGCCATCCTCTGCCTGCTACCTGCCATCCCTCCTGCAAGCCTTGGCCACAAGGACACACCGCCCTGACACTGCAGCACTCATGGCCTTTGTTGTGGCAGCTCCTTCTCACTTTAGCCCATCGCAGCCCTCTCAGCGTCCCAGGAAGGAAGGACATCACTGCTGCCTTGCTCCCACAAAATAGCCGAAGCCATTCCTTCCTGTGGCAGTTACTGTCCATTTCCCCAGCCCACAGCCAAGGTCCTCAGTGGCGCTCACCCCACACAGCTGGGCTCACCCCAAGCCCAGCCTCCCCTGGCCTCTGACTTGGGCTAAAGAGCCCCAGCCTGAGGCAACTGTGGGTGTGTCAGGGAGGAGCTCAGTGGCCGGCCATGTAAGGGGGTGCCTGGCCAGTGCTGCACCTATGGACAGGTTGTGGTGTGGGCTCTTGCTGGCTGCTCTGGTGTTGCCTGGGATGGCTGGCTTAAGGATGGATTTTGGTTTGCTCCTGGAGCCTTTGGGCTTCATTAAGGTCCTTGAGTGGGTGAGTGGGGCTCTGGAGGAATGGGGGAAGCCTCATTCTCCTTGTCAGGGCAGTTTCTTCTACTTTTCTAGGCTTGGCTTTACTCCTGTGCCTTAGCTGGCTGGGCCTGGAGAGGAGTGTGCTGATGAGCTGCCTGCTCCCTGCTTCATGCCACTGGTGGTGGGTGTTCCACACAAGGCTGCTCTTCAGACACGTCTTCTGACTGGGAGGGAAGAAAACAGTTCTGCAGATACATAAAATCTATGTGTTAATGACAAGTTTGTTATAGTAACTTGTGCTGCTGCATGCTCTGTGTTCTGATTTTTGGGGTTTAGGGTTATGCTAGTGTACAAAGGGAAAATAAGCTACTTAGCCAAGTTGACGTGCAATACTCTGAGCATGTATCTTCTAGCTACTCTAATCTACGGTTATGGATGTTGGACTCCCAAAAAAACTTTCCTTACCAACTGTAAGAGGTACTGTGCTGTCTTTTAGCATTAAAAAAAAAACAAACCACTACACCAAACCTAAAAAACTTTTGCAGTAGAGCTAGGAAAAATATAAACTAAAAGAACTTTCAAATGGGCTTTTGTTAGCGACGTTGCTCATATTTTTGGATTGTAGAAATTCAGCATTTTCATTACCTCTTGATAACATGTTATACTTTACCATTGCTAACTTTTGTCTCTATTTCTTGCCTTCACTAGCTGTTTCAGCTAAATGTTGAGTTTATTTCCTTTGAGCTCTAGAGCTGTGTACCAATATGTCTATGTATCAATTCCTATAGATTTTTTCCATCTTTGCTTTTGCCACATGTGGAGGCTTTCAAGGTGAAACTACCCTTCTAGTTTCCTGTGAAGATGTGGTAAACAAAACAGTTACAGCTGCTTTTGCTTATCCATTCAGGTGAGTATTAGCTCTTTGGTTGTCCCTCATATAATAATTACTTATTATTTGCTTTTTTTCCCCAATTTGTCTGCCTATGAGTATGCACTTACTGTGTACATCTGAATGAACAGAATCTGGCTTGCTCCATAGTAGCAATAAATATTTAGTTGTAATAGTTCAAAGCATTGTGGTTGTCAGTGCCCTATCAAAGAAGTAGGTAGAAACGGCAATAGGCTGTATTACTGCTTTGTATCTCTCTACCTTAAGCTCTATTTTAGCAGTGCATGAATGCTACAGAAGGTAATTAATAAGCAAAACACTACAATTTCTTTCAACAGCCTATGTCTTAATTTGTAGTTGCTTTGGAGGCCCAGATAAGATTATTTTGGATGTGCCATTATATTTTTGTTTAAAGACTGAATGGAAAATACTTACTTTTCAGTTTATTCCACTATGATCTTGGTGAGTGTGTTGGGTATATAAAAGCCCCTAAATAGTCCACTGTTGTTGTGGTGCTCTTGTAGAGACAAATTCCTTTCCTGGAGCACAAGGAGGAAGACTTCCTCTTTTTTCTTACAGCTTACATGGTTACAAGTGCAGAGTTGGTGTTCCATATGTATTCAATAAGCTTAGCTGTAAGTACAGAAGCCAGCTAGTAAAAACTACTACAGAAGTATAGAATTTGGTCACAAACCCCAGCATTTTAAAGCACTTGGAGGGGAGAGTGGGAATCTGAAATGATTCTGTGCTGGTAAGTGTGTTGGCGCTGCTAGTCACACAGGTTTCATTGAACTTCCTGTGCTTGTATTTTCTTGCAGCTGAATGCAACTAGATGCCTTATAAGTCCTGATCCCCTTGTTCATCTGTCAGTCTCTAAAATGTTGTTAAGTCTGCTTGCAAATCAGGGTTTATTTCTTCAGTTGCTCTAATGATAAGATTAAGATACTTCTCCTGAAGTTGCTGTTGCATATCTCAATGTAGGATGGGGAATAATATTCAGATATCTTGGCAAATCTTTGTCTCATAGAATTGATACCTTATAGAAGTGTAAATTGTCTTTTAGAGTAGATTTAAGCAACTAGAATGCTGAAGCACTGTTGTTGTGAAGCATGACTGTATGAAGTTTCTACTGTATAGCAAACTAACTGCATGAAGGATGCAATCTTTGCAGGCTGAATACTGTTCTATTTAGTGCACCAGATCCAAAACACTGTGGTGGTACTTGGACTGACATCTATCTCGTGGGCAACTTCTCCTCTTCTGCACAGTTCTTTGTTACGCTTTCAGTGTTGGTATTCCTCTACTGCATTGCTGCCCTCGTGGTTTATATTGGATATAGGCATGTGTATCGGCAAAATAGTTTCCACTAACTGTAAGTAATACTAAGATATTTTAATGTTTTGCCTTTTGAAACCAGAGAGATGAGAAATACTACTAATTTAAGAATATCTGAAAAACTTATTCAGTAGTTCCAAAAATTAGATGGAGCATAAACACAAGTATCTCGGACTAGTCACTACAGCACTCAAGCAGAAAAGGAGACCCGAAGCCCTTGAACGTTCATGGCATCGTACCTTATGCAGTTATTGAAGCAGAGTGAAATGAAGTTCCACCTTCTCAAATGCAGTGTCTCCATCACAATTTTTCTTTTTTATGATGTGTTTGAATATACAGTTGTTCCAGAGGTAGAACCTCCTTTGTTAGTCTCTGGGAATTTTCCCTGTGTAGAGCACCTGCTGTGCAGATGCAATTGGTAGAGGGAAATATTTATCTTGTGGATTTTAGTCACCTTGAATACCAAAGCCCTGATCCTCAGAATCCCCACTCTACTATAAATTTCTATAATGTAGGTGCTAGGCATTTGATTTTTAGAAACTGATTTCTTTCAAAGGGTAAGACTGCTTATGCTTGATAGATCAGAAGGCATACAGTTTTGTAGCTAATTATCAACATGGAATATAATTTGTTGTAATTAAAGCACTGTTAGTGCCTAAATTTGCCTGTGATCATTAGCACTGGTGACATTCTTCTGGTGATATAATTGATACTGTCTCTGCCTTGCTCTTATGTACATTCATGTAGATTTTTTTTTTTAACCTAATAACAAGTACTTCTCTTGTGTAGGATTTGGCTATCACTGTCATAACAGCCTTTCTATGGCTGGTTAGTACTTTTGCTTGGGCAAAAGCACTTGCTGGCATCAAAATGTCCACAGGGGCCAGCATTATGCCAGGAATTGAATCTTGCAAAGCACCCGGAACAACTTGCCGTTTTGCTTCTGTAACCAGCATGGGAACTCTGAATGTGTCTGTGGTATGTATGCCTTCTGCCATACGGGTACAATAAATGTGTTAGAAAACAGCCAGTGGCACCTGAGAGGCCTGTTCTACTGATTGCACTTGTTGCTTTATGCATTAAGATTTCTTCATGGGTTATTAGTTGCTCAGGCACGTTAATACTGTGGTAAACACTAACCATTTTTTTTTCTTTAAAAGTAAACTTGTTTCCTCAAAGAAATTAAGAGAAATATCTTGTAGGATCTGCCTCTAGAGCTGCTAGATTTTCCAGACATGTTTGAGTCTCTGTATTATTTCTGTCTGTAACTGAGAGCATCATAAAATACGTTACTGAGCCACCCAAGTGGTTCATTGACTGATGTAAGTAAGGAGGAAACACTATGCTTCCTGCTTCATGTTTTGGTGCTGAACCTAGCTTTTCAATCAACTGTGATTAAACAATTTCTACCCATCAAATAGAGGTTCCTTGTAATACAGTGGTATAAAGCTCATGTTCATAGAAAGAACACTTCACAGCAGGGCAAATGAGCCTTACTGTGTGATCTTCCTAGTGAATTCTGCTCTTCAAAACTCTGGCAGTTATTCACTGGCCCAGTAGTAATTAACCATGTGCTCTGCATATGCAGAGGTGCTGAGTGGTGGAAAAGAACTTTTCTAATTCCATGTAAAGGACAGAATAAATTGACTATCTGATTTCCTAAAAAGTCAGTTAAAATAGCTTATAATACTCTAAAGCATGTGGAAATGTCTTGCACAAATCAAAGGGGTGCCAAAAATAGCAGTTGTTTATGGCTTGCTTTGGAGTTGTATTCCGAGTTTTGGTGTTTTGGTGGGTTTTTTTAAACAACTTTAATGTCACCTTTTTTGTCTTAACCTACAGGTGTTTGGCTTGCTTAATATGATTTTATGGGGAGGAAATGTTTGGTTTGTATACAAGGACACCAACCTGCACAACCAATCAAGTGGAATTTCTCAAAATCCAGGAACATATTCAACTCGAAGAGGAATATAAAACCACGATGATACTTTGAAGTGCTTCTGCTTTTACATCACACTGCCAAGAGCACAGAGCCATTAGGATTTATTTCAATAATAACTGGTAATACTTTGTACAAACTTCTGTTCTGTACTGTGGTTTGACATAAGGTCTTGGATACTCCAATTGAAGTGTTTATTATCTTGAAATACATTATGCCTTTCAAAATCATGTAGTGCTTTACAGTTTTTGAAGAGTAAAATGTTGAGGTTATCTGCTGACCCCTTCAGGTTCTTAAATAGCCTCACGGGAGGGATAGGTGAGAAGCAACTGCGTCTGAGTAATTACTGCAACTTCTTTAATCTAACAAGCCTTGGCTGAAAACTTAAATAAAAAATGCAGCTAGGGAATGTGAAAATACAGTTCAGCTTCTTCCTATCACTGATATCTTGCAAAAGCCATCTGAGTAAATCTCCCAGCTCTGTCAGAGTTGCAGCCATCACATGTTGGTTTCCAGATATTCCATGCAGGTTACTGCATCAAATCTGTGGACAGGCCTGTCTCAAAGGACATTACTTCTGTGTTTAATGTGTTGTTATTATTTAATGGCTCAGGACAATCTCTGAACAAGAAGATAGCTTGTAATTTCATTATAAAGTGACTTAACAAAGATGAGAGAGTGTGTACATGTGCAATAGATGACATACTACTTTTAAGTGTTTGGCCCCAAACTGTTACAAATAGTGTAGAAATCAAAGCTGATATATTCCAACTGCTAGTGCCTGGCCTTCCATGAAGTCTTTAAGGTGTGTGAACAATGCTTCTCTGTGAAAGGACATAACTGGAGATGCCTGAATATGACTAAGCCTTCACTGACGTTGTTCAGCTTATTCATTGGGAGCAGTGTTTGGTTCTTCTCATGTGGACTTCTTAATAAACACATTTGGCTATGAATTGCTCAAAAATGTTTGTTTTGACAAATCCAGTAAGTGATTGTTCAGGAATTTATTTAAATTGTTTGGGATGAAAATGGACAACATTGTGTGCATATAACACAGATCCTAATTGTTCAGTGTCCCAGAGCTACTGACTTACAGTAAACTTGCAGTCCAAAGAGCATAATGAAGTATGACTGTTGCTGGAAGAACATGCCTTGTGTCCTTATTGCTGTAACAGCGATGCAAATGTATTGACTTTGTAGCTAATGGACACGACTTCAGCTATTGCTGACCTTGCTAGCTGAATGAGTTATCTGCGCTACGGCAGGACTTTTACACAGTTGCCTTGAGTTTTTTGCAGAGAGGACTGTCTATCACTCCTGCAGATTAAGCTGACTGATGCTTCCCAGTACTTCTTTCTGGCAGCCTGGAGGGTGGGGTGGGTGGGTGTGTGTATTACTTATAACTGTTCAAAATTTATTCTGAAGTTCCTTTTGGAAGAGGTAAGGAGTGCAGTGTTCAGCTGCCCTTTTCTAAAAACATGCTTTTCTGTTTCTTCCCTGTTCCAAGATAAGGGGTTTGATAGCAATGAATGTTCTATGGTTTCCTGCTTAACAATACTGGCTGTGTTACTGCAACAAGAAAAACAGGCTTGCCTTTCCTCAGTGATCACTCAAGTACCAAGTATTATCCCACCTTACAAAAGCCTTTCTCTTGTAGGAAGACGAGAGAAAAGCAGTACTTGGTTCTAAATCTTGAATCAAAACTATGGCACTCAAAATCATAATGTAGTCTTCCCAGAACCTTCCTTCTGTATCTTGGACCTTCTGCAACCCAAGAGGCAATTATGCAGGAGAAGACTGGGGCAGAGGGTTTAGGAAGGATGATATCATTCTTGTATTCAGAAGTTAGATATGAAACAAGTTACTTCTATTATGGGTTTGTTGGGGTTTTTTTTGATAGCAACACTGGACTATGATCTAAAGGGCTGATGAAACTCCCAAATGGTTTTGATAATTGAGTTTTTAGCTTCACAATCAAAGGTCTTTAAGCAAATTGGTGTTAATGCAGTGACAGATCCAGCTCTCTCCACATCCTTGCTTGGGTAGGTTTTATAGGACAGGGCATGTGCATTCTGCTAGTAATTCCATGCTCTTTGCACTTCCTTTACCATCAGAAAATTAATTATGGCTGGGTAGTCTTCTGACATTTCAGGGGTCTGAAATGGGTCTTGAAGCTTCACTGGAAGTATTGATAATAAAAAGATAAGTGTCGTCTCTCTCTTTTTATTATCAATACTTCCAGTGAAGCTTCAAGACCCATTTCAGACCCCTGAAATGTCAGAAGACGTGATCAAAGT